>NW_006295913.1:205003-212313 GCF_000327345.1 Myotis davidii
TATATAACAAACTCTGTATTTTGAGTGGAAATGTTAGGGGGTCGTCTTATACGCCCAGTCGTCTTATATGCCGGCAAATACGGTAGCTGGTTTTTGAAGGTAAAGTTTTAGACGAGTATACTCGTCGATGACTGAAAAAAGAACATTTTGTGAAAACGTGTATACACGTTTCTGCCGGGGAAGGGGTTAACAATGAATAGAAGTAACTGAGAGAATGGAAACAGGAACCCTCATACACAGTTAGTGAGAGTATAAATAGGTACAACTTAAAAATACAAATTTTAAAAACACATCCCTTTTGACCCAGTAATTCTACTTTATCCCACTAGTTAGAGATGTACACAAAGATTTTTGCATTACAATCTCTGAAGCATTATTTGTAATCATAAAAATACAAACAACATGACCTGGCCGGTGTTCTCAGTGGTTAGAGCATCAGCCCATGCACTGAAGGGTCTTGGGCTGGATTCCCGGTCATGGGCATGCACCTGGGTTGCAGGTTTGATCCCCAGGCTGATTGGGGTGCATGTGGGAGGCAACCAATCAATGTGTCTCTCTCACATCAATGTTTCTCCCCACCCCCATCTTTCCCTCCCTTCCACTCTCTCTCTAAAAAAAAAAAAAAATCAATGAAAAAAATATTCTCAGGTGAGGAATAACAAAAATAAAATAAAATATCCACATGGAGCAAAGTAACAACTCTAAGATGATCAGTCAATTGCAGTCATCAGTGATGGTTATGACGGGAACATTACTAAAATTTCCAAATGAGTTTAATTTCCCAAAATTATTAATGCACTTTTTCATAGCATAGAATATATTTATGAAACGTTAGTTAACATTGTATTTTAAATTACTTCATGTCATAGTAATTAAATATTATCAGGAATGTGCAACCAAAATTAACATGGGCAACATGAAACTTACCCCAAGATAGTGTATACTCATTCAACATTTCCTATTTGGTGGCAAGCACCATGCTCTACATATCTATTCCAAGGATTCTATACTTTCAATGACCTAAAACAGTAATTATTGATGGTTAATGAGATACATAGGAAGAAATAATTTCCTCATGTCTTAAGTGGCCTCACAACTTCTAGGGCCCATTCACTAACAGTTCCCTAAAGTACTTTGGAAGAGTTAAGATGTCCCTTAAGAACTTCAGTACCTAGAAATGACAGGCACAAGAGAATATCCAGCTCCCCCAGGAATCCTCTCTATGAGGCCTACAAAAGGATCATTAAAGCAACTATTCTACTCTTTCTAGAAAAGGAAAATTAACTCATTGTGTCCTATAGGGATCTAGAGGCTTGCTAGAATTGTTACACCAATTTTTATAACCTAAAGGTATTATATCAACTTTTCTGACCCACTGTTCTTAGTACATTTAAGCTTGTGAAACCATTATGTCTCAACATTTTATTTGGAAAACATGGTCAAGGAATACAAGGAACCCAAGTAAGGAAAGGGAAAGGAAAGCCGAACAACTACATGTTACAACCTGACTTTTGCTATAACCTAGATTTGGAAGGTTGGAGTAAACAATTTTTAATTCAATGGTCTTCCAACTTTTTTGATCATGCATCCCTGATAATAATAATAATAATAATAATAATTATATATATATATTTGTTGTTGTTGTTAATCCTCACTTGAGGATATTTTTCCATTGAGTTTTAGGGAGACTGAAGAGAGAGGGAAGGGCAGAGAGAAAGAACCATGACAATGACGCATGTGCTGGGCCAGGGAGGAACCTGCAACCAAGGTAAGTGACCTTGGCCGGAGTCAAACCCACTTTAGAGAGAGTGGAGGGAGGAAGTGAGACAGAGAGAGAAACATCTATGTAAGAGAGACACATCGATTGGTTGCCCCCCACATGGGCCCTGACAAGGGCCGGGGATCGAGCCTGCAACTGAGGTACGTGTCCTTGACTGGAATCAAACCTGGGACCCTTCAATCTGAGGGCTGATGTTCTATCCACTGAGCCAAACCAGCTAGGGATAAAATATTTTTAAGTTCACATCCCCAAATAAAGCATTTACCTACAGATATATGTCTGCACTAATATATTACACACATTATAAAGTACATGCAAAATTTTTACATTAAAAATATACGATAAAATTACTTTTTTAGCATTAAATTTTTATCTATTGCTACAAAACCCTTTTTGTTGTTATTAAAACTTATTTTAACAATGTATTTTTAGGGAAAGCAATGTTAACTGAATATTTAGAAAGAATATTGGTTTAGCACTTTTGCTGTATACCAAGAAGTATGTATTATTCCCACTTTAGAGATGATAAAACTGAACTTTGAGATTATATAATCTGACTAGTGTCAGAGCTATAATGTGGCAGAATTAGGATGCAAACTCCATCTTTCCAACTTTAAGACCAGTATTCTTAACTAATACATTATGAAAAAGGAAGCGGAGAAAACAAATTCATACTAAAGTGAGACACATAGAAAGAAAGTTTCCTCATATCCTAAATGGCCTTACAACCTCCAGGGTCCATGTACTAAACAGTGTCCTAAAGTGATTTGAAAGAGAAAGAATAAATCCCTTTTATCAATCTGAATATTATTTGCTTATCTGGCTCTTATTAATATAATCAGTTGCAGTCCCTGTATGACTCTGAGTAAATCACTTAACTTATTTGAAATCTTAGTTTCCAAATATATAAATTGAGGGATTTCGACTAGGTGATCTTTAAAGTACCTTCAGTATTAAAATTCTAGTACTCTGGGCAGAGCACAGAGGATTTTTAGGCAGTGAAACAACTCTCTATGATACAACAATGGTGGGTACATGTCATTATAGATTTGTCCACATCCATAGAATGTACAATGCCGAGAGTGAATCCTAATGTAAACTATGGATTTTGAATGATAATAATGTTTCCAGGTAGGTTTATCAACTGTATCATTCAGGCAGGAGATGTTGGCAATGGGGGAAGCTATGCATGTGTGGGAGCAGGGGGTATATATGGGAAATTCTGTATCTTCTGCTCAATAATGCTCTGAACCTAAAACAGCTGTAAAAAATACAATTTATTTAAAAATTCCAGGACTTAAATACAAGAGCAAATGAGGCATACATCTGTTAAGCAGAGAAACCACACCTTTGCTGATCTCCACATTAGGTAGGCTGAAGATCTCAAGGTCCATCATCCCTCCTTTAGTTCCTTCTGAGAGGTCTAAGAGGACAAGTCTGTCTGCAATGCCCTGTACAGTACAATAAAAAAAGAACAGCATTACACAGGGCATGCCCGGTTACTCAGCTTAAATTCATTCAGAAGTGAGGGCTAAGGGAGAATGCAGAGGCGTCATATGCTGTCTTAGGAATCAAAAGTAACACAATAATAATGAAAGGGACATCCAAGCAAGAAATTATTATGAATACCGTGATCCTTTAGGCTTGACTGGAAACCAAGGTGATGACATATGTTGGAAGCAAGATCTCAAATGCTCTCTCTAATCTTTAGAATATCCTTATATTTTTACATATTGTATCATTATCCTACATATACTAACAAACTTATAGGGTAATATATATAAATGAGATTGATGGATTAAAGGAGTTATTGTGTTTTTTATTGTCATTTATTACTATAAATGACAAAAGGAACATCCTAAAAGTCTAATTACCTTTGTGGAAGGTCTTTTTCCAAAATAGTAGGGGATTTAAGGCTCTCTCCTATCTTAGACTGCAGGGGCAAGAGTCCCCAGGGATCTACCTGACTACTGGGAAGGAAGTGTGGAAGTTAAGAAAACAACCCAGCTGTACTACCTATTCGCTCTGTAATGCTGGGAAAGTCACTGAACTTGGCCTTACTTTATGCGGTGTGAGGATTAATTATGTTACACAGGGCTCGCAGAGAGCAGTCCCCTCTAAATTGTACCAATTAATTTTATTATTGTAAGAGAAATGCCAAGAAAGCTGAGTTACCTTTTTAAATTTATCATACATGCTAAGATCCAAAAGTTTAACAACTGTAAAACAGGTATTTTCATACAAGGTGGGTATGAGAATAAACTGGTATAGTTGACATGGGGGATAATTTGACAATTTCTATCAAAATTGAAAAACACAAAACTCCTTTAATCCATCAATCTCATTTATATAAATTAGCCTATACGTTTATTAGTACATGTAGGATAATGATACAATATGTAAAAATATAAGGATATTCAAAAGACTAGAGAGGGCATTTGAGATCTTGCTTCCAGCATATGTCATCACCTTGGCTCAAATAAACTCATTTAAAAAAAAAGTCTAGAAAAAACTTAAGTGTCCATCAATAACAACAGGAACAACAAAGCAGTTTAACATAGTGGTTTGGAGCAGAGTTTCTCAAGCTTTAAGAGATCACATTTAATAGATCAGGGAAGCACATGGGATTTTGTTAAAATGCAGATTTCTACCGTAGGTCTGGAGTGGGGCCTGAGATTATGCATTTCTAATAAGATCTCAGGTGATGTCAATGCTGCTGGTCTAAAAGCCACATCTGAGTAGTAAGGTTTTAGAATATAGATTCTATGAATAGACTGCCTAGCTTCAAATCCTCCATTTACTAACAGTGTGACTTTGGCAAATTGGTAACCTTCCTATGTCCTGGTTTCTTCATTTGTAAAAATGGCAGTAATGATGGTATCTAAGCCATAGAGTTGCTGTAAAAATGAGTCAAGTGTTTAAAATGAGTGAAGTGCTAGCACCTACTTAAGCATTCAGTAAAGGTTAGTTATTGCTGCTACCACCACTGCTACATACTACTGTCACTATTATGGCTACTATTGTACTATTTGAATATTGTTATCCTGTATCAAAATATTAATGTTCAAAAAGAAACATGGAAAAAAATTTCCATCTAGACAGCTCACAAAGAAATACTGACAGTGAGACTCTGCTAACAACTAAACTAACATGACTTTAAGAGGCCTTCCTGTACTTAACAAAAACAAAGAAAACTGATAAAACTCAGTACTGTTAGGAATGGCAAAAATCTGGTTGATATGCACGTTTTTATTAGCAGCATAAATTTGTATTGCCTTTCTGAAGAGCAATCCTGAAATATGTAATAAGTGCCATAAAAACCATTCATGTCCTCTGACTCACTAGTACGATTTTATACACACCTAAAAAAATTCAGATGAGAAAATAAGCAACTTGTAAAGCAATGTTTACAGAAGCATTCTATTCAGTAAAAAGGAAGTGAAAAAAATTCCAATTCCAATTAAGAGGGAACAGTATATTCTGACGGAGGATGGAGGAAATAAAACTATAATGTGTCAAAAGTTAGCATATATTGTTCTGAGCGGCCAGCTTTAAAATTTTCTAGCTCCCTAGATACAATGTAATCATTTGCTGAAGTAGACCCTACCTCCAAGACATATGTGATTCTTAAATGGAAGAAATTAGATGGCAAATAATCAAATTTTAATAGAATAGAAAACCAAATGCCAACTACATATACTACCAAATGCCAGTATATGAAGGGACAGCTAGTCTATCCTGGGCTATATCCCTCAAATGACACAGACATGCTGTTACCATGATTCGGGCCCTGGAGGGTCTTTTGAACCACTCTGGAAGGGGATTCAAATGCCTTTCTGAAAATAATTTATATGGAAACAATCTAGTAAAAAGGACTGATAAAAATAAATCTCAAACTATCAACTCAGGAACTACGATCATAGAAGAAAGCAGAGTAATTACACAAAAAAGGCAACTGTAAAAAATATTCTAATTTTAGAAAAAGCAAAATTAATTTATTAAATAAGAGTTTAATTAAAACAAAAGAATTTGTGATGAAGTCAGATGAATGTCAAATTGTTTCCCTTGAATTAGGTTGATGACCCCATTATTCAAACCACTTTTTCAAAGCCTATTCCATGACTAACTGCTAATTAAGAGGCAACATCCCTAATGAGTTTTTAGCCATTTTTTTTGTCAACTCAATATATTTTAAGGCAAAGTGAGTTTATTCCACATGAAAAAATTAAACATAAACTACCTAAAAGCATATCAATATGATATATATTTATAACTACTACTAGAGGCCTGGTGCACAAACTTCGTGCACGGGTACAGTCCCTAGGCCTGGCCTGGGATCAGAGCCATCTTCCCAGGCTGCCTGCAGCTGGCCCTGCCCCCTGCCACCACCCACCCACAGTTCCCCATTCGCCATCAGGTGATTGGAGCCTGATGGCTGGGGGAAGGGACCAAGGTCGGCCGTATCCGCCTGCTCACCAGCCCCGCCCCAGCCGTGGGTTGCCCTCTGTGTGTGGGGCGACTGGTGGGGCAGAGGCCATGGCCTGGCACCACCCATGTCCCCCGCCACCCACCCCTAGTTCCCCATTCACCATTGGGTGATGGGAGCCAGCTGGCCAAGAAAGGGACGAGAGGTGGTCAGTGTGCCTCATAGTGACTGGTCAAGCAGTTGTTCTGGTCATTCTGCCATTAGGGTCAATTTGCATATTACCCTTTTATTATAAAAGATACTAACATACCTTTGCTGAAATTGCTAATGTGCAGGCAACTCCCAGTTCTCCACCTCCAACCACAGTAATTTTCTTTACTGTTTTATTCTCATGATTTGCCCAGTTCTTTGAATTTATGTCTGAGATACCTAGAAAGAAAAGTGAATGATCATGACAATTTAAAAATAATATCAAAAACCTTTTTAACATCTTTCAAAAAAATACACCAAGCTTCACCGAAACCGGTTTGGCTCAGTGGATAGACTGTCGGCCTGTGGACTGAAAGGTCCCAGGTTTGATTCCGGTCAAGGGCATGTACTAAGACTAAAAAACAGGATTTCCATAATTCTGGAAAACATTCTGATTCTTACTACTGTGGTTTAAAATGCAAAAATATTTAACACCTCACAAAATTTTGCAAGTATGGATATTTTACTTTATACTCAGTGAGAATTACAGATTTTCTGGTCTAATATATTGAAATGAGGCAAAAAGATACATAAAAATATAATGGAAAAGTTTTGGGATCATTAATACAGGGGTCAGCAAACATAAGTTTATAGTTTTGATTACGTGAAACACAGAGTTTTCCCTGTAATATTTATTTGTATTCTTTTGATTGTTATTGTTATTATTATTACTTTGTATCCATATTTATGATGTATCTTTTAGGTAATAATGGCTGGCAATTTAACCTACTTTTGCCCAGCCCTGTATAGTCAAGTGGTTTTATACAAAATACAAACTATTTTATTTATCAGTATAAGGGTAATCTTTTATATATTTTTTAAAACTCCTCACCCAAGGATATGTTTTTATTGATT
>NW_006295913.1:212415-212853 GCF_000327345.1 Myotis davidii
CGAGGTTCGATTCCGGTCGAGGGCATGTACCTGGGTTGCGGGCACATCCCCAAGTGGGAGATGTGCAGGGGGCAGCTGATCAATGTATCTCTCTCATTGATGTTTCCAACTCTCTATCTCTCTCCCTTCCTCTCTGTCAAAAATCAATAAAATATATTAAAAAAAAAATACACCAAGCTTCAATAACTTAGGACAGAAAGCATGGTGCTAGCCCATAATGGGCACTCAAAAATACCTGTCAAACAAATGGTATACTAGAAAGCTAAGAATCTCTTATTAAATATTCCACTAAATAAAGACAACCCTTTTAAAAAGAAAATATCTTGCCGAAACCGGTTTGGCTCAGTGGATAGAGCGTCGGCCTGCGGACTAAAGGGTCCCAGGGTTGATTCCGGGTAAGGGCATGTACCTGGGTTGTGGGCACATCCTGGCCTATAG
>NW_006295913.1:213040-213855 GCF_000327345.1 Myotis davidii
TACATTTTAAGAGAGCATATTCCTTAGAACTGTATAGTTAGGTAATTGGAACTATAGTAGGTAATACTTACCCTATGATATATGTACAGGAATTTTTAATTCAATACAGACTTGTGTGTGTATATATGCGTGTGTATATATGTACATATGCATGTATTTATTTATAAAAATAAAGTAGCAGAGAGTAAAGGCTATCAGTGAGAAATTATAAACTTATAACTCTCTGAATAATAAAAATACAAACCTTCAGTGATTTTTGCAATATAGGCTAGCAAATCCACCTGCCGTGCCTCATCAGATGATGATAGAGAATACAGGGGAAGTTCCTCTTGAAACTTGGCAATCATTTCTTTAATTAATCCTACAACAACAGATTTAGGCTGCAGAATATACACAAAGGGAAGAGTTATGTAAAAATTTTGCTAATGAGTATTATCTTGTTAATCTATACATTGTTATAGTCAGCCAAAACAAACTATTGTATGATGTTCTCATTTTTGAACACTACTATAGAAATTATACCTTCAACCGTTTCATTACTTTTACCTTCAGTTATTTTAATACTTTTCACTGAAAAAGTACTTAATTCTTTTAACTGAAAAATGAAGGGAGAAATGCTAAATCCACATCTCCAAAATATAGGGTATAACATGAATGTGCTTATGAGCAGAGTATGTTTGGGAGCTGTTTTTGTTTAAATTTTTACTTTGAAACATTTGCAAACCAAGAAAAATTGCAAAAACAGTAAAAGAATTTCCATGTGCTTTTCTCCCAGATCACTAAAATTGTATCACATTTGCTTTCTTGGTCTCTTT
>NW_006295913.1:213867-246890 GCF_000327345.1 Myotis davidii
TCCCTCTTTTTGTTTTTCTGAACCAATTAAGAGTAAACTGCAGATATGATACCTCTTCATCCCTAAATACTGAGGAATAAAGAGATAAAATGGAGTCAGTGTAGTCAAGCTGCTAAATCACTAAAATCAAGTTAGTTGAAGCATGAGGAAATGATTCTATTCTTGTTTTAATGAGCCTGGAAACCTAAACTTTTGAACTTTCCAGTCCTGTGTCAAAGCCTGGATATACATCAAAGCTCCAGGTAACTCTCTCATTACCCTCTAAAAGACTAAGGAAAGAACGGTTATGTATCCAGATAACATTTAAATGCTCAGTTAAAACAAAGCACATAACAGATTATCTGATTTAATATACCAAAGGTCAAAAACAGGCAAAACTACAAATAAATATGTATATTACATAAGACTCTTCAATAGAGAGGGACTAGGAAATAATGCCCAATACTTGCTAGTAACTTTACATGTGCTTTATCAAGCAGTAAACAACTATAAAAAGATTAGAGGCCCGGTGCACAAATTCATGCACTTGGGGGGTGGAGAGTTCCCTCAGCCCGGCCTGTGCCCTCTTGCAGTCCAGGAGCCTTGGGGGATGTCCGATTGATGGCTTAGGCCTACTCACAGACTTAAGCCGGCAGTCAGACATCCTTAACGCCCCACAAGGCGGGAGAGGCTCCCCCCAGGCTGCTGTGCTCGCCAGCCATGAGCCTGGCTCAGGGCTTCTGGCTGAGCGGCACTCCCCATGCGGGAGTGCACTGACCACCAAGGGGCAGCTCCTGCATTGAGTATCTGCCCCCTGGTGATCAGTGCGTGTCATAGCGACCAGTTGTTCCACTGTTCGTTTGATTTGCATATTAGCCTTTTATTATAAAGGAGGATAGGGAGCAAACAACAGTTGGCTCTTAGACTCAAAGAGAGCAGCTTCAGGCAGGCTGCTGTCATCAGGGGTCTGAGACTCAGGTATCCCTGGGAGCTCAATTTCAAATTACTCTTAATGACTATATGAAAAATACCATTGAAAGAAAATTCAGTAACTTATTTGTTACTTTTATTCACTAAGATCAAAGATAAATACTCAAAAAAATAAGAACTATTCAAAGAAAATCCAAATTGATCTTACATGGCTCCAGTTTTGGAGGTAGGGCAAGTATATTCTGCCTTGAGCATCCACATGTTTTCCAACTGAGATTCCCATATTTGCAGTTGGCTTTAAGAAGCAAATGGGGGGAGCAAAAGGGTGAGAATCCAAAATCCACAAACGAATTGGTATGTTATATGTATTACCTATTTGAGACAAAATAAACATACTTCAAACAATAAGGCATGTACACTATGTATGGTATAGCTAGGTGGCATTTTAAGATGTGTAGTCAAGTTCATATATAAAGAACTTAGGTAAATTGAGGCCTATTTTTCCCATTTCATCTTCATTAACATTGGAAATATATTCCCATTAAATCACCAGCATAATATTTGAGGAAATTTAATTAAGACATCCAACTCAATTCAATAAATATATAAAGGACCTACTGTGTCAGGAGTTTGAGATACACAATCTTCTATATGTAATCTTCTTCACTCTACCCGAGCAGAGCTATAGTACCTATCTTGACTGGTAGTGGACACGTATTTTTATACTTCTGCACTGAAGTTAGTTGCTTACAGTTCTGTTTCTCACTTTACACTATAAACTTCTTCCTAAGAGAGGATTATGTATTATTCATTTCTATAACCCCTTCACTAAAGATAGTGCCTAACGTACTGGCTGCTCAATACAAGTCTCTTATATAATTAAGAATGACTGAATTAATAAATAAATGAAAAAATAAATGAATGAGTAAAGTTGAATCTGATACTGGCCCTCAAGTTGCTCACTAATTGCAGGTACTATAACATACCAGCTAGTTTTGATACATAGAACTTAGAGCTGAAAATAACCTTAATAGTCACATTGTCCAGTGGTTCTTAAATTTTAGTGTACTGAGAAAGGAAGTTGCATATAAGTTCTTCCGATTGTAATCATGTAGGTCATGCCTACCGAGAGCCAAAATCTGACTGCCTTGGTTGTCAGGAAGCCCAAAGCGAAACCTAATGTAAGTATAAAAATAAAACTTCAACTAGAAATCTCATCAATTACCTTGGCTGTTTTATTTTATCTCCTGATATTTATTCCTGCTTCCATAGCTTTATTGCATATGTCTTTCACTGTACTTAAGAACAGCTGGATGCTCAGAAGCAAGAATGCGTAGGTTTCACTCATTACTAGCTGCATGATTTTAGGCAACTTAACTTCTGTGTCTCAATTCCTTCTTCTATAAAATGTGAATAATAATAGCTCCTACATCATAGGGTTATTGTGAGGATAAAATTAGTTAATGTATGTAAAATGCTTAGAACAGTATATGATATGGTAAGTACCATGACGGGTTGGCAGGGTTTGCATTTTGAAAACTGAAAATAGGCCCATTATAAGTAAAAATATTTTCTTTTCCACTGCAACCTTTTCTTACTAAGGAAATCCTCCTTCCATTGAAAGTTACTTTTTTCATCTTGCTTACTGCTCCCCTAAGCACAATGGTACCCAGAGGTGTCTGCAAATTAGAAACACTTAAGGAATTTCAAAACATACCAATATCCAGGCCACTCTTCTAAAGTTTCTGATTCAATGGAATGGGGACTGGATGTCATTTTTAAAAAGATTCCCATGTAATTCTGATGTCCAGCTAGGACTAAAAATTAGTACATTGCAGAAATGTCCTAATACCTGGTCTACTATTTCATATTAGCAGTTCCCAGAACCATACTCCTCTTCTACTTTTGTCTAACTATTAAAGAAATGTTTTTTTGAGGTATGTCACCACAATAAGTCTAGTTAACATCTGTCACCATATATAGTGCCTAAGTATTTACAATACAGGTATAGAGAGAAGTAGCAATTGGTCTGTAGATAACTCTGTGATTATAAAGTCATGTGATCATAGCACCACAAAGTAACCATTTATATTGGCCCATTTGATAATGAGAAAGATAATACATTCTGACCTTCTGATCAGCAAGAAGTAACTAGTGTGCATCACGTTGAGTTAATATAATTCTAGTCAAAAGCAAAGGGGGAAAAACGTACTTCCAATGAAAAGGTATTGCAGGTACCACTACTACCTTGAAAGGCCCAGCCAGCATTAGAATCAATGACATAACTCCATGGCACTAGGAGAGTCAATGAGGGGCATCTTACCAATGGCAGTAAGATAACTGGTATGCCCTCCTGTTACCTCCCACATTGTCCTAGAAACTGAAATGCTACTAAGCAATGATTCATTTAAATTCACAAGCTCCTTCATTAATATGCAAATATTGAAATTATTGGGATGGGTAAGAATTGTGAACTCAATCAATCAACCAACCAGTCCTTGGGGTGGATAGGAATTCCTTATCTCTCTTTCTAACATCTAACCATAAGAAATGCAGAACAGGTCCGAATATTATGGCACTAAAGAAATTTAAGTTCTTATTGAACTGCTCATTTAGAAAATTTCCACAATTTCTCAACATCCACACTTACCCTGATACATCACAGGAACAGTACCAGTGAAATTCAGCAAGTCTTTCTGGGAACTATCTTTGAAAACTGAGAGGGAAAAAAAAAAGCCTCAAAATGTGCAATCAGAAGTAGGAAGAGGAATCAAGTCGACTCAATGGCAGGTAATGCACATATGCACATACACATGTACAGAAAACATAATTTCTAAGTACTATTGTCTAGGAATCAATAAAATGTTGACAAAGGAAAATTACTACTTTTTTTTTCTTAGAAAGCAGAGCAGGTAGGTGAGTAAACACAGGACTTTGATACTGAAATCCCAAGTTCTAGGCCCACCTTCCCCACTTAAAGGCATGTGACTTGGTTACTTTAATCTCTTTGACTTTCAGTTTGATCATCCATAAAATAAAGATAATAAGACTGAATCATAAAGTTGTTATAAGGTCTAATGATATAATGTAAAAAGAAGTAAAGGATTATAAAATGTGAGGACAAAAATAATTGTCACATGTAACAAAGCAGTTACAATCACTTTCAGAAACCAGGTTATAGGTTTCAGAATAAGAAAAAAAATGTTAGCTTTATTTTTGAAAGTGACCTTTTAGAAAGATCAATAATTATTTTCTTTGGTTTCTCTAATTACATTATTCTCAACCTTTATTCAATCTTCACATCCCTGAAATTTCATCAATGACTAGGACACACTGATGGAGAATGAATGCCCTAATCTCTGAACTAAATATAGAAAAGACTACCTTTGGCTTCAAACTATCATACTGCCTTGGAATGTAGTCCTTTTAGTGACTCAGTAACTATACTACACTTGTTTTTAAATGGAATGGAATAAATAGAAGAAAAAATGCCAAAGAGTCCACGGTATTTTAGCTATGTGTATATGGGTTCATGGCATGAAATGTATTTCCAAGTGTAGGCTGTGGTCAGAATTTTTGAAAGATAGTAAATCAAAATCTTTCTTAGGTAGCCAAACTCTCTGTATTAAGTGAACAAGATAACTAAAACTTCAACCATGTATGTGGTAAGCAGAATAATGACCTCCAAAGATATTTAATACCCTAATCCTGGGACTTCTAAATATGCTAATCTTACTTGGCAAATAGACGTTTTAGATGTAATTAAGGACCTGAGGTGGAAAATTATCCCGTGCTATTGGAAAGGACGTAATTGAATCACACTGGTCCTTAAAAGTAGAGGACCTTTCCTAGCTGTGGGTAGAGGGAGATCGGACTACACAGGATGGTGAGAGAGATGCAACATTGCTAGCTTTGAAGATGGAGGAAGGAGGCCTGGAGCCAAAGAATGAGGATGACTTTAAGAAACTGAAAAAGGCAAGGAAATGGATTCTCTCCCAGAGCCTCCAAAAGGAACTGAGAACTGCCAACACTTTGATTTTAGTCCACACTTTCTATCTACAGTGACCTGTGCTGGACTTCTGGCCTCCAGAATTGTAAGATAGTAAATATGTGTTGTTTTAAGTCATTAAATTTGTGCTAATTTGTATGGCAGCAATAGAAAATTACTACAATGTAAAATGTATTAATTTAAATTTCTTCAGAAATCACAGGTCACAAAGTGTAGTTCAAAATCAGGGGATAAAAGAGAGAAATTATAATTTTGTAGCTCACCAGGAACAAATAATAGTTTACATAATGTAGCAAAAACTGGAGAATACAATTCTTACCATAGGTGTCCATGGAATATCTGAAATGTGGGAAAAACGTATTTACATTCTTTAGTTCTTCCACAGTTAGATCCCTGAACTTGTACTGAAAAGAGAAAAATGAACATGGGATAAGAATAAATCTATAGATGACAGAACAATTACAATCAACATTTAACTGAATACTGACTGTGTACGAGGCTCTGAGTTTTACAAACATGAGTAGTAATAACAACCCTATAAAGATGAACGTGAAAGCTAGAGAATACAAATAACCTGCTGAGTTAGTAAATTAAGCAGGGAAGCCAGAGATGAAACCTAGGACCCGAGCCTTTAATCACTAAGTCAAACTGCCTCCAAACACCTCCTGAAGGCTTAAGAAGTAGGGCAGGTGTATCTATCACTCCTGTCACCAACCACTGTTCAAGATCCACTCTTACTCTTGAATACCTCATTCATTCATTCACTTGACACACCTTGAATTTCCCTTCCAACCCTCCTGGTACTGCATCTTGGGTTTCAAAGGGAGAACAGAAAAAAAAAAAAAAAGCATGCATAGGTTTGCAGTCAGGCTGAGTGAACTGTCTCCTCATTCATCCAGATGCACTCCCAGAAACGTGACCTTGGTGGCCCTGTGGGCAAAATCATCTAATTTCTTTGAATTTTTCTTAGTTGCAAAGAGAAATAATACCTACCTTGTAGACTTGTGCTGAGGATTAAATAAAAGAAAAAGTATGAGTCTATTACCATTCTAAAAATGATTTTGAGGAACCATTTACATTTACAACAATCCAAATGTCTATCAATTGATGAATGGATAAAATGTAATATATCCATAACACGGAATATTCAGTCATAAAAATAAAGAACTGCTACAGCCTGGCCGGCGGAACCAGGGGCTCACGGTTCCATTCCCGGCCAGAGCATATGCCAGGGGTGGTGGGCTCGATCCTCAGTGGGGGGCGTGCAGAAGGCAGCTGATCAATGATTCTCTCTCATCAGTGATGTTTCTATCTCTCTCCCTCTCTGAAATCAATAAAAATATATATATTTTTAAAAAAAGAATTACAACTAGAAAACTGATGAGAAGAGGGGCTGCCTCAGACTATCCAATGGTGGGGAATCAGAGAGCCTGAACCGGAAACTGGCGCTGGCCGATCCCCAGAAATGTAGGTCAGACTCGCGGGTCAGCCCTCCGGCCAACCCTCCAAGGCTAAGAGGACCTCCTCTGGGCCTTCCAGCCCCGTCTTCAAGCCTAAATCTCCTCCCGTCCTTCCTCCGCCGCAGGGTTACTGAGCACCTGCGCCGTGGGGAGGCACAGGCGAGGCGGCGGCGTTCAGAAGCACGAGTAAGGTGTGCAGGTACCCAATGACCCCACGATGTGATGGATCATCGATATTTCTGAAAGCAAGCGGAGCGAATGGATTGCCTCCGTCTCCCAGGCACTGGCATCTGAGTTGGACCTTAAAGAGGCCGAGTGAACACTGCAAGTCAACGAAGAGTGGGTGGAACAAGCCATTTCAGCGGAGAGAAAAGGGGAGCGGCTCCCGGGACAGGCAGGGGCCAGAAGCTACGTGAGACCGAGAGACGCTGGAGGCGTGAGGTCTCACACCGCAGGAAGCTGGGGCCTCGGAGCTGCGGGTGCAGCCGGAGCCCGGCCCCGGGAGGGAGAGACCGGGGGCTTCCCCGAAGCCTCCCTCAACAGCCGACCTCAGGCCACGCCCCCTCCGCTCCAAGCCCCGCAACAAGCGGGGGCGGCCCGGCCGGGGGTGAAAACGCCCCGAGGCCCCAGCACCAGCCCGGCGGGCTGTCCGCACCTTGCCCAGCAGCCGTCTCAGACCCTCGCAGTCAAACTCCATCTCCAGGCGGGTTCCCGAGTCCGATCCCCGACCCCAGCTCCTCGGCCTCCTTTCGCACCGGCTCCTGGACGGCGGCCGCCGAGGACCAAACTTCCCGGGAGGCGCAAGGCCCCGCCCCTTCCCCGGCTCGAAAGTCAACCCGCCTCCAACGCCCCACACTCCGCGGCGGTTCCGAGGGAAGTAGCGTCCAGCTTACGGGAGAGAAACTTGGGCACATCTATGAAGAGAGGACTAGCAAGGACCTGAGGAGAAGCAGTCAAGGAGGTGGAAGAGAGTTCCTAGAAAGAGGTGTTAAATTCAGTTTCGAAAAAGATCAAGGACGAATATTGTAGTGGGATTTAGGAAGAAAGAGATCATGAAAGTTCAAAATCAGAATGTCAGGGCCCTAGAATAGGAAGCCAGCAGGAGCGTAGTGGAGAACTGGGAGATGGGGACAGCCCTGTGAGGAGGATGCCGCATCGGGGGAGGGGTTGCCTTTTTTTTTTTATCAAGGGAGAGTCCCGTAACCATATGGGTGGTAGAGAAAGGCAACAACCAGGTGAGGGAAAAAAAAACCCACAAACTTTGAAAATAGGAGAGGCGGTAGATTGGTGGATTAGGTCACCTGAAGAAGGAAGGCGAAGTTATGCAATATACTGGCTTTGTTTGGTGATCTTGACTTGTGAGCTACCTGCTTTGTGTTCTTGGCTGGAGCTGGAGCAGGAGCAGGAGCAGGAGATACTTTTTAACTGTCAAGAGGTTGGGCTGGCAGAAAGGTGATTGTATTAATTGGAAGACCTAGAGGCAAGAATGCTGTGACTCAATTAGGGGAAGAAGGTTGAAAGGCTGGAAGGAGCATTTATGCATTCAACAAACTTTTGGTTAAGCATTGACTATTGGCTAGATATTTTTCCAGGTCTGATGATACAGAAGTGAACAAAATACACAAAAACATCAGCTTTCCTAAGGCTGATGCTTTTATTTGTAGGAGGAGAGCAAAAATAATAAATACAATAAATAAGTAAATGAGAGTGCATGTTATAAAGTAATTTTGTGTTATGGTAATACAATTTTAAAAGGCGGCATAAGGAGATCAGGGTAGGTCCCCTTGAGGCCTGAAACAATAAGCATTTCATAGAGAGTTTTCAAAGCAAAGTCCTAAAACAGGCATGAGCCTGGGGAGGCTTGAAACAGCGGAGGCCAGCATGGCTGGAGCAGAATGAAGTAAGAAGTGAGGAAGCAGAAGTAGGCTAACTCAGAGAAATAAGAGGGAGCTAAGGCAGTGATTCTCCCCCGTGCGGTCCCCAGACTTACAGCCTCAGTATCACCCACAACTTGTTAAAAATACAAATTCTGAGACCCCACCTCAAACCTACAAACTCAGAACCTTAGGGGGGTGGGGTCGAGCAGTCTGTTTTAAGAAGCCTGGGTAAGCCTAATTCAAGAAAAAAATGTGAGGACCAGTGTGAGTACTTTGCAAACAATTGTGACCGGCTTGCAAATGCCCTTTAGCCAGAGACCAGCAGGCACACACTCACACTTAAACAAGGGTTGATTACGCCATAATTATAGGATTTGGGTTTTGGGTGATTTGGGAGACGGTGTAAGAAAGCAAAGCTCCACTTTGGGTTGGGTGCTGTCCGAAAGGAGAATTGTGATTGGTTATCTAAAATATCTATAAAATGGGCAACCTAGCGTGATGGTAGAGCTGTGATCGGTTAAAAAAAAAAAGCAGCAATCACTTATATTTGCAGAGAGAAGAGGATGTTTGGTATTTTGTGGGTTATACAGTGACCTTGCTTTTGTTTAGACAGAATTATGAAGCGGCCTTGTTTTGTCTCATTTTGTCATGGTCTGAATGACCCATCTGATGGTTTCCTGTGAGACAGGAAAATCACATAGCCTAGCTGCGAGTGCCAAGTCAGCTAACAGCACTGAGACAGAGCTGGGTCAGCCCAGTTCTGATGTCAGGGGCTGCTTTTCTATTTGTTAGGCTTTTACTCTGAAAGAGGAAGCCACGAGAGGGTTTTGAACAGAGGAATCACCTGACCTGACGGGTAGTGAGTATGAGTCATGTGACCAATGATGTCACAATGCCCCACTAGACTCCAACTTCTCTACTAGGGAGTTCTGGATCCAAGGACTGGAACTGACATGCGAGACTTCTACCAACTGAGGGTTTTTTGAGCACACTCCTTTGCCAAGATTTGGTGAAAAGTCTTTCACTCTGCAATTGTGCCTTAGAAATTCTTTTATCATGATCGTGCTTGGCTGGATGCTTTTTGTTGGCCTTGCATGTTACATGGGCACGTTTCCGGAGTTTATGGTAAGTAATGATTCTGCCTGCAAATTCCTGGTAGTCAGTCCTGCCTCTGGCTAACCCTCCCCGCTGGGGTTTCTGACCAAAGGGGAAAGATAGTTGAGATCTCACCACGAATTAGAAGTCAGGAGGTGATGGGAGCCAAGTTAGTTTCCCAGGCTACTTCCCATCCCATGGGGACATCTTTAAATCCCCCTTACCCTTAGGTATGTAGCGTCACTTATTTCAAAGCATTATGGGCTTTATAAGGGCTCTGCCAAAAATAGTGCCCACCTTCTGGCTTTCACTAAGTCCAGGCCAAGTTGCTGATCAGGAGAGGGAAGGTAGGCCTTGGAGGGGATTTTCAGCCAGGAGTCCTTCTAGTCCTATACAGAGACAGTTACCTACTGGACCAACAAGTGGAGCCATGTCTGCCTTTACATTTATTTCTGACTCAGACTCCAACTCTGAGGTGGAAAGAGAGGTGGCCTGTTCAGGAGAGCAAGGCCCGACGGAACAGCCAGGCTTTGGATGAAGATCTACAACTGTGAGTGGTGGTCATGTCTGTTGGGCTGAATTCCTCCCTTTCCAGAGGACTTGGTAACACCCTAAAATCTCAGTGGAGAGTTTGTATTCCTCTGGAGAATATGATCAACTGTAGAAGGGGAAATGATTAGAAGTAGATAGCAGGGAAATAGAATTTGGGGAACACTACTGAAAAGCAGATCAAGGTTCAAAGATTTGTTAACAACTCTGGTCTGTTTTGAAAGGAAAGGTATTAGTTTTGAAAACTGTTCCCATCTATTAACTTACAAGCTCTATAATAAATTGGGCCAGCATTTTAATGCCCCTTTTGGCAAATACTGAATTGGAGTTAAGGTGAATTTGGGTTAAGTCCCAACTGTGCAACTTACTAGCTATGTGACTTGGGAAATTTTAATCTCTGTGAAGTGCAGTTTCTTCATCTGTGTAATGGAGATATCTCAGGATCTTATTAGTTTGGATTATATTTGGGAATTCATGTAAAGCATTTAATGCAAAGCTTGATAATTAGCATTTAGTAAATGCTAACTTAAAAACTAAGCAAAATCATGAACCAGTCAACCAATCATGAACCAGATTAGCTTGTGGCAATGACCTCAGCTGTTTATCCAAGGCCACACAGGTCAACTTGTTTGCGAAGCTGGGATGTAAGCATAGATCTCTGGATTTAATAGCCCCTCACACTCATTCTGCTAGACCAGCCTACCTGTAGCAAGCGTTAAGAGTGTCCTTTTAGCAAATCAAATCATCCCCACCCATTTTATTCAGACCTGTTTTTTCAAAGATGTTACCACAGTTAAAGAAACTTACTTCTGAGTCTTAGTAATGTACCGACTACAGGAGCAGGTTTTCTAGGCAGCTACACTGAAGGCAGGGGTATCGAGTCTCAGCCAGCCCCAGATACTCTAAGGCATGATGGTGGTGCTTCCCCCCCTCCCTCTGCCCCAGAATTCCTAGGAGGGTATTGGCACAACACAGTCACACCTCTGTGGGGGTGGGGATGAGAATGGAGGCCCTGGGCACTTGTTTAGCTGAGCCATTGCCACACTGTGTTCCTGACCAAACTGCTGAAATTATCCTGTGCCTCAGTTTCTCCAGCTATAAATTGAGTGTAATAGCCTATGTTCCTTCTTTTCCCTTCTGAAGGAAATTGTAATGAGGTTTACCTTGCATGAAAGTTTAACTGTGCTAGTTCACAACATTCAAGATTTTTCAACCTGTCCAGGTAGTCTAGTTGGTTAGATTCCCCCATCAGGACATATACAAGAAGCAACCAATGAATGCATAAATAAATGGAACAACAAATTGATGTTTCTCTCTCTCTCCCTTCCTCTTTCTCTCTAAAAATCAATCGATAATTAAAAAATTTTTTCTTTGAATAGTCCTAACAATCTTATCTAAAGTAATTGCTCATAACATAGCTAGCCAATTAACCCTTCCAGTTAATCCAGGATATTTTTTGTTTTGTGTTTTACATAGGAATTCTTCTTCTTCTTCTTTTTTTTTCATTTGACTGCATAAAGCTGAAAGTCAATATATTCTAGGTGGATGAGTTAATAAAGATCTGATGCCAGCTAGATCCCAACTGCATAGAGTCAGCCACCAGGGAACAGGGTCGTCCCGATAAGGGTTCTTCAGCCCCAACACATCTGACATCCTGGCCAACCATCCTATATTCACTCTGACTGGTCCCCAAGGTCACAGGAGCTGATGTCACAATTGGTATCTGAGCCCTGCCCCCCCAAATGGCCATCGCAAGCCATTTCAGTTCAGACTAGACCACAAAGCTCCAGCCAGGAGCTATCATGCTGGGCCATCCACCATCAGGCCTTGAATGAAGACAGCCCAATTCCCAGGACTCAGGGAACACAACACACCTTTCAGAAACACCCATTTGCCCCTGCACACACCACCAACTGAGCCACAATGATTGTTGTCTTATGGATGCTTCTCATTGCAGGAACAATGTGGAAGGGATATAAGTATCCTCCAGGAGGGGTAAGTGTGCCCTCAACTTTGTTCTCTATTCCTACTTTGAAATGTGTTCCCCCAGATCAGCGGTTCTCAACCTGTGGGTCGGGACCCCTTTGGGGGTCGAGCGACCCTTTCACAGGGGTCGCCTAAGACCATCGGAAAACACATATATAATTACATATTGTTTTTGTGATTGATCACTATGCTTTAATTATGTTCAATTTGTAACAATGAAATTGGGGGTCACCACAACATTAAAGGGTCGAGGCATTTGGAAGGTTGAGAACCACTGCCCCAGATAAATGAATTAAGCATCAAAATCCAACTCTAGTAACTTTAGAAACAAACACCCTCTTCTTTATTTCAAAGAAGTTATGTAGCTTACCCACTTCTATTACTATTCACTTTCCACTTACAGTTGGGAGACTTCCCTCTGTCTTTCATGTGATCTTTTACATACATTTTCCTAAGAGCCTCTATTCTTTTTACTTTTCTTTTTTTGAGCCTCTATTCTTTTTCAGACTCTTTCAAATAAACTGGCGGTGTAGAGGTCAAGATTTCTCAGGCCCAGTGTCAAAGCTGCCTGACATGGATGACCTAGGCTTGTTCTCATGGGACATTGTGTATGCCGTCTTCAATACCATTTCTTAGACGAGCCCACACGAACAACCCCACTTAACTCTCCCTCAACACTGGTTTGTAATGGTTCTGGTGGCACATGTCTCTCTCCTCTCTCCTCCTGTTGGACCTTGGATATTTGGCCTTTCTCTGCCTCGTCAGCTCCAATACTGCTAAGCCCCTCTGGCAACTGAGATGGGAGGCATTTGGTGACAGAATTGGACGCAGCTACCCCTGTCCACTCTTGGCAAGGAGGGCAATGATCTCAGCCCACACTAAGCATGACCCACCTGACATACTTTTCTCCCTTCAGATCCCACTGGAAACAAGCAAAGATGATCCTGGTGAAGCAATGCAGCTCTGAAGCCCTCCTGACCCGCTGGCTGTACAGTTCCTGTTGTTGGTTTCACATAAAGTAATTGCACATTATTTTTGTCACATTTTATGGAAAAAGTTGCCGTACTTTTGAAGATAAAGACTTGGTATTCTGTTAGCTCAAAACAGGGAGAGGGAGGCTGGGGAGGTAGTTGGGGGTGGATGGAAGTGGTTGAATACCTTCTGTTTCATAGTCCCTAAGACTGGTAGTAAGACTAAGATATCCAGTTCAGTTTCTCCTCTGTTCTGTATCCTTATTAAGGATAGAAATTCTCAAGAGCTCTTTAGACCTATTTCCCAAGTAATGCCTTTCTCCTGGGTCCCGGATTGAAATTATGTTCAAGGGCTAGAGATTGCAGCAACTTTAAGCCTATTCTTTGGGGGTATTTCTCTGTGGCCTTTCCACAACTATTATTAAGAACTCAAAGCTTCCACCTTGTGGGGGGAAGGTCCTCATTTTCATATTAGGTGTAAGATACTCAATTTTACATTATTTTAATCCTGCCAGTAACCAAGTAGTAGCCTCATTTCACAAAAGGGCAAAAATGAAGTTGAGAGTCGTAACTTACCAACCCACTCAGCTGAGTTGCAGTGAAGGTTAAGATCCTGGCCTTTTCCTAGCATGCTTTTGTGTGTCAAGGAAAAGGGCCAAACAAGAGACTGGGGTATCTAAGATCTTGACTGCCTCATGGTCCAAATGTCTTCTTCATCTGTATAGCCAAAGAAGTGGCCTGATGATTCTTTTTGCACTGACTGCTACTTAAACAGGCAAGTGTAGAAACAAAAGCTAACTGCTTAGTCCTCATTATGATGCAGTTTATGAGACCAAGGACAGAAACTAAGTATGAGATCTATCCAGTTACGCTGGGTGTCTGAGCCTTAGGTTATACTGAATAAGCCCTCTAGTGATTTGGAGCTTTCTGACCCTAAGGGGAGATGGGGAGGGAGGAACAGCTCTAACAGGAGTAAACATAGTACTTTTAAAATAAAATGTATAAGTTGTTCCCATTCTGTGGCTGCTTGGATGACTGACAGTTCCAGTCAGGAGTGCACCCTTACCAGCATATCTTTTGGTTATGTACACATTTTGTTGATGCCTATTTGGTACAGATTTGTCCAACTATTTTCTAAGTGGCTCTATGCACTGAATGGATTAGCCTTTTTTTGTGGAAGGAAATGTGAATTCAAAACCCATGAGCAAAACTTGGTAATTTCTCAACCTATGATACTAGCATCTCTAGTACTTATGACTTAAGCTCAACACATTTCATGAAGTGACTGCATTCTTCGGCTGCATGGTTGTGCCTCATGTATGTATTCCTAAAGAGTCATCTCAGGTCTTATTATAGGGGATCAGAGCTTGCTTTTCTTGATAAGTATATACCCAGTTCTTTTTCCCTCCAGTTCAGAGTACACCTCCAAACAGTTCTCCTAACTTGGGTGCCTTCTGGAAGCTGGTGGGAGAGATGATAGGTCACTAGTAGGGTCTGAACAGATGTGAATGTATAAGGGAGAATGAACAGAGGCATGTGTATAAGGAGACAAACCCCATCTCTGAAGTCTGATGAGTCTACTGGGGTTTCTAGCTGGAAATATGTTCAGGGTGATGATATAGGAATATGAGTTTTGGTAAATAAGTGCAAACCAGGGAGATATCAATAAAATATTTTTAATGCCTACAATTTCTTTTATACATAAATTGCAAAACTTTCACCTGTATGTGCAAAAGTAGATTCTCTTGCAGGTCAACAGCACCAGGTTAACAAGCTAAGCTATGTAAATGTTTCTAAACTTGTTTAGAAACAATGTTTATGTAAAAGAAATGATGGATTTAATAACTTCAAAGAAACCTATATATCCCATTCTTAATCATACACTAAAACCTGAATATTTATTTCATCACATTCACTCATAAAATAAATAGTCTAATATATTCAGCACATTGAAAATAAACCAACCATCTCTCTTCATATATTTATTCTCTTCCCAAACATGTTTTGGTCTCCTGCTATATCTCAGAAATGTACCAGTAGCTGCTTTTAAGTTACAAAATACAAAACAGTAATTTATTTCCTGGAGAAAATCTTGGGGATTACATTAAAAAAAATGAAATTTTGAGTTCCCATAGACTTTCTTTTTTGTTAAATCTTTGAACCTTTTCACGGCACACATGTAAGGCTGCCTGTGACATGTGGTACCCTGCCCTCCAAATGGACATAATTGCATTTATACTATAGAGACAATACAAAGACAAGTCCTGAAAGTAGCCTTCAAAGAAAGCGCCCTTGCTTTGACACAGCAACTATCAAAAGCAAGCGGGACTGTGCAATCAGAGGCATACGAGTTTTATGAAAACTACTTTCCTTTCACGTCATCTGTTAGAGAATACCACACCCATGATCATGTAACATTATTACAACCGTGAAATAACATTACCACATTCGTGCATTAACATTATCCACTAAAAGGCACATCTTCAAATATTGAATAAAATCTGAAAGTCAAAACGGAGGATACATTGAAAATCAAGCACTTACTTTGTAAACCTTGATAAAATAACAACCCATTCCAGTTTCTTCAAAGGTTTGTGAACTTTGTGGTCAGGAATTACAGAATAAAATGGAAGACAGGATTTGGAAACAAGGCCAAGATTAATTTAAAAGACTCAGAACTTTTCAAAAAAAAATGAACCACAGAAGTGCCCTTTTATAATGTTGATGTTGCAGATTACTAAAACTCAACATCCATATTAGAAACACTCAGAAGTGACAGACGCATAAGGACACAACCTGACTTCTTACCAAGTTCTGGAACTTCTATCTAGCACAATGGTGCCTTTCTGTACACGTCATTGAGTAAAGTGCTAGGAAACTTCAAGCCGCCAAGAATCTTTCCGCTGTGACAAGCACTTGATTGTAATTGCCAATTTCAAAGAGTCTGAATATTGAAAAAAAATTTATCCAAGAAAAATGAATTTGAAGGGGTGGAGGAAGTACATGGCAGCAAAGAAAATAATGTTCCAAACCTGTTTTATTACATGGAACATCACACTACCCTCAAACCAATTTCACTGGACTGAAGGTATTTGAGATCAGTGAGGCAGTTAATAAGATTTTCTGCCACCAGTGTAACAGTCTATGTGTAGCATTAGGAAGGGTGCTATTCCTAGTGATGAAGACACCTTTCATTGGACTCAACTTCAAAATTAAATCCTTGCACTTTCAAAGTGTGAAACTCAATTCAAAATGAGTCAGGGTTAAGGGACTGAGTCACATGGTCAACTCATTAAGGAAGGTTAAAAATGGTCACGTATAATACCCAAACTTGAAGAAGAAAGCTTTTTGAATAAAAATACCACAAAACAAGTTTTGGACCTACTGAATAGTAAGGATTCTTTGTAGGACAACCTTTACTACCATCCAACAGCCTAAAGTAGCACAACCCTTATTGTAGAAGTGTTCTGTAAGCTTTTGTCCCTCTGTCCCCAACCCTCCACATTTAACATCAAGGACAAGTGCTCTCTATCATCGGCATATCTCATTTTCTGTCACTGACTTTCCTTGAGACTTAGCCTCTCTCCAGCTAGAACCTAGGTCAGACTGAGAATTGCTTGTATTTGAGGCTAAGAGAGCGCAAGTCTATAGAGGGGACTTGAAGAAAGGTAAGGAAGCAAGTTCCACAGCCCAGGACACCACCAGTAGCAGGAAACATCCTTTTCAACCTGGGGAAACAATCTCTTCACAGTGCATAGTTTGAAATAAAAGTGCAATATGAGTAAAAAGAGGCGGTGGTGTGCTTGAAACACATGAATTTAGTTTTTGGTTTTTGACATTAATTGCTAAGGAATTTAAAGATAAAAATGCAAAGTCATTAACATCAAGAGATACAAGGGCACCTTGGATTCCAAAGTATCTTCATAATGGAGGAGTAAGGGTCGCCTCACGTGTCACTTGCTTATTTTTTAAGCTATTACTCTTTCAACTCTAATCTTTGAATAAAATATTTTTTCTTCAATATAAAATGACTTTTTAGATAAAATTCAGCACAGTAACATTGTCTATTTTACAATAAATCTGAAAGGAAAACTTGGAAAAGAATATTCTTATACCAAATGGCATAGCTTGTTTTTTAAATTGAAATTTTTTTGGTTAACTGCCTAATCACCTAAATCAGTGAATAAGAATGCTCAGCATCCAATCCATGAATATAGAATACAATGTAATTTATTCTACTTTTTACTTCAAAGTCACAGAGATGACATCCATATAATTAAAAAGCCTACTCTACATTTTCAAGTTCTCAATCCAAACATATAGATTAGAACAGCTCACTTTATTGCTGGCAACATTCATGGAAGGGCCAGATTTCTCATAAAAAGACAAAATAAGTTTGGGAGCCAGCCATTGCCCTACTCACCCATCAACAGAATTATGGAAGTCAAGAGGCAATCTTTTTTCCTTTTTAAAATAGCAAAGGAACAAAAGAAGATTGGCTGACTGTTGAGTGGGCCCACATTAGAATGCATAGCTCATCAGGATCAAGGCCAGAACCTGTGAGCAGTTAACTTCCTAAGAGCACTCAGTGGGCATTAAGTCATCTGCACTACAGATTTCACCCCAGAAAGTATTTGAAAATACTTTATGCTCAAAATATACAATATCCATTCCTTGTCCTTGAGGACCCAAGTATAAATCTAAAATGAGAATGGGCCTCTTCAGTCCGAAGGCAGGACTTCTTTGCAGTAGAGTATCTCCAGAGTTTCACAAAAATAAATAAAAGCAGCAGCTAATGTCTTTTTAGCTTCTTGACCTTTCGGCATTTCATTGCTTCTTCCTCCCGTCTCATTTCCTCTAAGTCCTCTTGCATACCTAGTCTTAAACTGTCAAAAAAGGAAGAGAAAACATGGTATTTGTCAATATATGTACATGAAATTGCTTTCCCTTCCCTTCTTTTCAGAAAAGGACTGTTTATTCCAATACTGCTGGTAGTATGGGAGAGCAGCAGGTCATCCACAAAAATCTGTTCTGCCGCCCCCCATAAGCCAGCTGCTTATATAGGGTAGGACAAAGATTCTACTTTCTTTAAAAAGCAAGAATGAAATTTCCACTGAGAGCTCAGATGGAATGTAGTATGTACTCAAAATTACTACCAAGAGCCATGCCATTGCCTCAAATTATAGTGGAAAAAGACCTCACAGCTTGCCTGCTGTGGCTCCGTGGTTTGAGCATCGACCTATGATCCAGGAAGTCATGGTTTGATTCCCAGTAGGGGGTGTGCAGGAGGCAGCCGATCATGATTCTCTCTCATTGATGTTTCTATCTCTCCCCCTCCCTAAAATCAATAAAAATATATTTTTTAAAAAAAGACCTCACCACCTCAAAATTTTATTTTTCTCTTAAAGTAATAAAGTAGAATTCTCAACAGATCTTAAAAATAATAAAAAAATACTTATATAAAAATAACATAACATTCCATGCTTGTCCCTTACCAACACTTTAGCTTGATACCTAGTTACAGGACAAGGAAGGGCAAGAGGGAGAAAAAGGTTTAAGGTTTAATGTTCTGGGTTGAGACTGAAGTCAATTATTTCACCAAGTAAATGCTATAAACAAAGTACTAGTAATCATTGGTTACCTCCACCCAAGAAATTTTCATTACCAGATAGCCAAACGGGAATCAGACAAAGGAAATTTAATATCCCTCATCAGGTCCCTGAGGCCAGCAGTGGCACAGGTTAGGCAAGACTGAGATGTGTCTGATGTCAAAGGGAATCAGGATGGGGAACAAAAAAACCAAGACCATGCTATGCTGTGATCAGAGGTGGCTTCGAACAGTAGTTATGTGCCTACATGGATGAGGCACTGCCCTAGGCAATGTGTCAACATTATCTTAACCCTCACAATACCCCAAGCAGTAAAAACAGTATATTCTCATTTTACAAACAAGAAAACAAGAATTAGAAAAGCTAAGGAATATGTCTAAAGCCCCACAACAAGTAAGCAGGACTGGAATTCAGAATTGTGTGGCCCAAAGCCCCTGTTCCCAATGGTACAACTGAAGCAGAAAATAGGAGTTTTTAGGACATGCCAACACAAATGTAAGTTTTTTGCTTACCTCTTTGCTTCTTCCTTCTGCTGTTCTTTCCAACTACTCTCCATGTAACGTAAGGCATAATCACTTTCATCTTTGTATCTGAAGAGAGGGAATCAAAATTGTTTAAAAAAATAACAAAAATTCAATTTTCTAAAGGAACTAAATCCTGCTGTTTTTAAAATCAACATCTTTACAACTAAATCAAACACACTTAGGGTTCTTCCTCCTTGGTTGGCAGGGAATAGGGGAGCAAAGGATGGGTAGGGGTGGATTTCTGAAGACAAATTAAATGAGTCCTTATTACTTACTCCCAGAGGCAACTATTCCTGAATCTAATGCTGATGAAGGTATCGATCCAATGCTTACTCTACTCACCTCTACTTACGTGATAGTTTATATTAAAATCCTGAAAACACAATATATGTGAAAATTATTTTGTATATATTTCATTTGAACTTTATGACCATCATGAGGCAGGGAAGGACTTTTAGAACAGAGACTGAAGCACAAAGGTTAATGGCTTGACCAAGAATACATAGCTTAACTAATGTGGTATAGTCTTTCTGTTCTATACACATACTACTTCATTTAATCCTTCCAAATATCATTTTACATAAAATAACTTACTCAAGTTTACCTAGCTAACAAGTGGTGGAACTTCCACTCAAACCCTGATCTTTCCTCTGCTTCTCAAACTTTAATGTGCATATCACCTGGGAACCTTATAAAGCTGATTTGGACTCAGGAGATCTGAAGTGGGGCCTGAGAGCCTGCATTTCTAACAAGCTTCCAGGTGATACCAATGCTATTGGTCCAGGGAACCACACTTTTGAGTAGCAAAGTTCTTTACACCAAAGAAAAGCAGGTATCAGATCAGATCAGCTTTCAACAAAGCTTTGTGGATGGCTTTCTGATTTCAAAGCCAATCTGTTTTCTACCATACCACAGTGCTTTACTCACATTAAATATACATCTTAAAACTTTTTAAAAGGGGATAGTTTTTGGCACTCACGCAAAGAGCTACACAAATAATTGTGAGTTAATTCTTAAATAATAAATACTAAAGAAGTAAAGCTAAATCATGCAAGAATTCTTAGCTAAGAATTGCATTCAATACCTCAACTATTAATGTTTATTTTTTCTCTTTGCATGAGTTATTCAAAATGAGAAGTATATATATAAATCTTCTTTAGCCTTACTTTTTTCGGTCATAGCCAAAGATTTCGCGAATGTGCTTGGATATTTCTTCCTGAGATTCTCCTTCATCTTCGATAAAATCTTCCATTTCAGAGTCATAGTCCTCATCTTCCTCCTCTTCATAGTCTCGCTGTCTTTTGTAACCACTAGGGAAGGGAAGCCTTTGAGGACCTAAGAATAGATAAGCCATTATTTATAAAAGCATTAAAACTTGAAATAGTCCCCCGCTCCCCCAAAAATAATAATAGTTTCAACAAAGTTCTATGTAAACTGACATTTTGAGAAGTCATTAAGATGGTCTTCTCAAAAACCAGATTCAGCAAGCTAGTGCACAGCATGGAGTCATTCCTCCATCATCCCTGATGCTTCACGGTATCCACAAGGAATAGAATTCCTGTATATCCCAGGACTTACTGTGTCTTACATTTTCTAGCTTAGTAGTTTCCATTCCTCTGTACTTAAAAAATTGGCAACATTAAAAAAATTACAAATAGCTATAGGATCACTAACTTTTAATTTTGCGAAGACAAGACACCATCGGTAACAATCTACTATCCATTATCACCATTAATGTCCTTACATTTATAAAAAGTCCAACAAAGTAGGAAAGATTCTCAGAATTATGGGTAACTGTTCAAACTGAGTAAAGTTTGACTTTAGGAAAAATTCACTATATTATCCTTATTTTTGTCATTTTTCCAAAAGACTGATTAAAATTTTAGCAAAAGACTGACAACGACCAATAGACCAGCATCTGGAGACTGCTTTCTTGTCCTTGATTACAGACACTCCTTTTGTTCTTCTAAAGTTTTAATATGCATGGCTGGTCTCATTAGCTCAGAGCTTCTTTCTCAGCTTCGGCATTACTGACATATTGGGCCGGATAATTCTTTGTTATGAGGAAGCTGTCCTGGGCATTGTAGGATAATAGCAGCATTCCCGCCTTCTGTCTAACAGATGCTAGTAGCATCCCATCCCCAGTTGTGTCAATCAAAAACATCTCTAGACATTGCCAAATGTTCACTAGGGATCAAAATCATTCTCGGTGGAGAACCAATGTTGAACGATTTAGGCATGTACACTCACTGTCTTACAAATCACAGAGCTAAGGTTACTAAACTTGGAGACATTATTGGGATGAACACCCAGGACCTAGATAAGTCTCTTTCTAAAGACTTTTCCAAGCTATGATCACTAAAGGAATTCTCGGGCACAGACAAAAACAAACAAACAAACCAGGATTCTGTCAACATACGAATACATTAAAGGGCACATAGAAGGATTACAGACAAAAAACAAACAAACAAACCAGGATTCTGTCAACATACGAATACATTAAAGGGCACATAGAAGGATTATAACAGGTCCCTGGTTATATTTTTAAAAGGTGTGTTTTCTAATTTCCTAGTGACAAATAGATACTTAGGGAGGGGTAATGTTACCTTGGGCAGATCTGTAGCCAGCCAAGGAAGGCTTCATTCCATTCATCAGTCCATTGCTGGGCCGGGTAATGATATTCTTAGAAGATATTGTTTCTGAGACAACAGTGCATTTGGGCTTATGGGGGGGACCTGAGCTACTAACTATTCGCCCAGGTCCCAAGCTGCTCACTGGTCTTCCAGGGCCTGAACTACTGACAGTCCGTCCAGCTGGAACTGAGCCACTTACTGATCGCCCCGGGCCACTGACTGACCGCCTGGGGGGCACTGAGCCACTCATTGGTCGTCGGTCATGTGGACTGTGTACAGGCCGCCCAGGGCCACCAGAGCTGACCACTGACTTCCCAGAACCACCTGAGCCACTGATGGGTCGTCCAGAGCCACCTGTCCTTCCAGGAGGATTTGAGTCACTGGCTGGCCTCTTGGTCCCACTGACTGATCGCTCAGGTCCTGAACCGGAGCTGCCATCCTGGCGCTTGGGCACGGAGCCAGAACTAACGGTAGGCCGAACACTCACTGTGCTGGGCCGCCCAGGAGCTGGGCTGGAACTGCTGCCTGGCTGCTTGACACCTGGAGTCTTAGCCTTATGTGGGGTGACCATGGATCCAGGTCTGGAATGGCTAGGGTGGGGAGGAGATTTTTTGGCTTTGTGCTCAGTAACAGATTTCTGCATCCCTTTAGCAGAAGTCTTTGGAACACTTGGTGAATAGGTGCTCGAGTGGGTCTTTCCAGCCCCATTGAAAACAGGCCTGTCATGGTCCTTCCGAAGCGAGGGTTGGGAGCAGTTGCTAGATCCTGCTTTGGTCCTCTCTCCTGGCATGGATTTGGATGAAAACACACCTAAATGTTTCTCATTAGCTGCGCTGGGTCTGGATTTCTTCTCATCACGAGGAAGGGGAGTACCCTTGGAAGAAGGATGCTTGTTCCCAGAAACTCTGCTAGGTTTTGTGCCCATACTTTCTGTCTGAGAGGGTGCCTTTTTGGTTGGAGGTAGTCTTGCCTCTGCCTCAGGTTTCTTTTTCCTATGCCTTCGTTCAAGAAATTCTCGCTCCCTAAGTTCTTCTGCAGTCATAGGCCGCTCTTCTGTTTTCTTCACCACCTTGATTTCCACTGGTTCGTGCTGCTTTTTCTCAGCCAGCCTGAGTAAGTCAGTGAAGTTCATGAGTGGTGGGGCACTTTTAAGGGGGACCTTTGGTTTACTTTCAACTTTGGGAGGAGGTTCTTGCTCTTCTTCATACTCCGGCTCTGATGCTGCTTGATTGTATTCTAAGAATTCTTCCTCTTCTTCCATCTCGTACTCTTGGTCTGTTCCCTGACCATGGCTTTCCATTGCCTGTCTTTTCTTTGACTTTTCCTCAACAGGAACCCCATTGTAACCATAAAAATTGTCCTTTGTCCTCTTGGCCATAGCTCTTGCTTTCTTGTCATGTTTTAACTCAATTCGCTTTTTCACTAGTTCTTCTTTTCTCCTTTTTTCCTCTAAGGCTAAAAGGGACAAAAAAGAACATATTTTAAGGTCTCAAGGTAACAGTATGTTTATAAGCAATCAGTTGGTGGCCAAAACATAAGCAACATGTAGTTTGAAACAATATAGTTTGGCCCTAGCTGGCGTGGCTCCGTAATTAGAGTGTCGGTCCACAAACTGAAGGGTCATGGGTTCGAATCTGGTCAAGGGCATGTACCTGAGTTGCAGGTTACCTGCTCCAGTTGGGGCACACACAGGAGGCAACCAATTAATGTGGCTCTCTCACATCGATGTTTTCCTCTCACCCCTCACCCCTTCCCTGTCCCTTCCACTTTCTCCAAAATCAATGGAAAAAAATATCCTCCAGTGAGGATTAACAATAAAAAACACCAATACAGCCTGGCCGGCATGGCTCAGTGGTTCAGCATTGACCTATGAATCAGGAGGTCAGTTCCATTCCTGGTCAGGGCACATGTTTGGGCTGCGGACTCGATCTCAAGTAGGGGGCGTGCAAGGAGGCAGCTGATCAATGAGTCTCATCATTGATGTTTCTCTCCCTCCCCCCTTCCTCTCTGAAATGAATAAAAATATATTTTAAAAGCACACACAAAAAAAATCAATACAGTTTGAAGACATCTAGGAATCAAATGAGAAAGTCATTTGAATGAGTATTAGTTGAGTCATCTGAACACAATGAGTGGGTTACGTATGGGTTTTTCTATATGACTAAGCGAGAGACTTGACTTTTTACTTTAAATATAGAAAATAGTTCATACTAAATATACCAAGTTAAGGGAACATTAGTACCAATTTAACAGTTATTAGAATCAATGAATACTTAAACTTATTAAATCAGTTTCCTTCTCATGAAGTAAAATTACTTCTTGAGTTTACTAGTTTTCAAAAATTGCCTCTATTTTAATTTTTTAGATAATACTTTTAATAATAACCAAAAAATTAAAATACAAAATAGGCTAGAAGCAGATTCAGAAGATATGTTCGCTTTTCCCAAAAAGCTTTTATTTAAGGGGGAATAAAAGATAACACCCATACAAATGATCAATGCAAGAACATGACCTGATTGGTGTGGCTCAGTGGTAGAGTGTTGACCTATGAACAAGGAGGTCATGGTTTGATTCCCGGTCAGAGCACATGCCCAGGTTGTGGGCTTGATCCCCAGTAGGGGGCGTGCAGGAGGCAGCTGAACAATGATTCTCATCATTGAAGTTTTTATCTCTCCCTACCTCTCTGAAATCAATAAAAACATATTAAAAAAACACACACAACGTATATACTGCTATAAATAAATACAACTGATTCATACACATACGCAACAAATCCATTAGCCTGTTATGTTATTACGAATATCCATTGGTTAAGTATAAGCTAGCTGTGAAGGTGGAAGACTTTAAAATTGAGAATAAGCCCTGGCCGGTGTGGCTCAGTAGTTAGACTGCCCACGCACAGAAGGATGGCAGGTTTGATTCCGGTCAAGGGCACGTACTACTTGAGTTTCAGATTGGATCCCTCATGGAAGGCAACCCATTGATCTGACTCTCTCGCATCAATGTTCCTCTCTCCTTCCCAGTCTCCCTAAAATCAATGGAAAAAATATCCTCACCGGAAGACTAACACACAGAACAAAAAAACCAACAACAGAATAAAATTGAGAATAAGGCTAGAGATAACGTACCTTTTCGTCTGAGCTCCTCCTCTTTTCTTTTGAGAAAAGCTTGTACAGCTGCTGACTGGACACCCTTAACTTTTGGGTCTTTTTTGGCAGGACCCACTGCCAAACTATACCTTTTCTACAAAAAAAAGTAAAAGTTATAATCAATTCAACTTTAAAAATATATTGTCTATTAGGTGTAAGGCACTGTGGCAAGCAATAGAGAGGTTTAAGTATTGACTGAAATACCTATTCTGAATAATTAAGACATCAAATAACCCACATTAAAGCTTAGCCATCAAGGTTCAGGCTAAATATGACTAATTTTATGTGCAGTTTTTCTGTAACATCCCAAATAATGCATAAATGAGAAATTCAGTCCAGGCTAAAAAAAAAAAAAAAAAATCACCACTTAGGACACACTGCTTTAAAATTCTGATTTTAAAAAATCAGCCTTCTCCATACAATGAGGCCTTCCTGGAGGTGAAGGTTCATAAAAAATAGAACTATTAGGCATCTTCGGCTGGGGCTCCATGACAGCCTGTGAGCCCCCTTTCCGAAGAGAGACCCAATTTCAGGCAACAGTGTACTGTGAACTGTGATGGTTAATTTTTTGTGTCAACTTAACTAGGCTAAGGGATTCCCAGAAAAGTAGCTGGTAGAACATAATTTCTGGGTGTATCTGTGACATTGTTTCTAAAAGAGATTAACATTTGAATGAGTAGACTAAAGATTGCCATCACCAATCAATATACATTTTTAAAAAATCAGCCTTCTTCAGAATTAAGCATTTCAAGTCCAACTTTTCAAACAAGCAGAAAAAACTACTACTCACACCTACATTCTTTCCCGAGTACCCTACTCCAGCTGATTTTCTAGTAGGGACACATGGCTACATAGTTTTGCCTAACATGAAAGACAGATTTTACTCTGACCACCCAAAAAGTGCTAACATTATCCTGGCACAGATGACATCTCTCTGGGCTTCACTTTTTATGTAACTGCATCGGGAAATGACTAACACTAGAATGTTGTTAATTTGAACTGTGAAAAGAAAAACATTTCCATTTTATAAGTAACTATCATTAAAGAAGTGTGATAAACAGCTAGTAACTCAGACTGAGATGATTCATCTCTAGGACCATCCCACATTAAATGTACAGGCTAGGAAAGAAGATGTTTCAAGTGCTCTCCCTCATTTGTCTTATTAAGCAGATGACATTCTTATCCATTGAACCTATTGCTGTATTAGTTAAAAACGAAACACTAACTCTGAGAACAAATTCAGATACATAGGAACCAAAAAGTAATTCCTCAAGTGGGTATGAAATTCCTGGAGGAAAGCCAAAGGATCCATGCTTACCATATGGCTGTCCAATACAAGGCATCTTGAAACAGGCTGAAGTTCCAGCTAAGTCAGTCTAGAAGCAACTGGCCAAGGAAGCAGGCCCTAACCAACCTGAAAATCCTGCATAATCACAATGCTGAGAACTGACACATCACTGACAGAGAAATCCCAAGGGCATCCAGAGTTCTTTCCCAGTCCCCTTGGTCGAGTCATAATGAGATCCTTAAAATAAATAAATAATAAAAATCCTTCTCCCCAATCCACTTAAGGAGAAAAGGAGAGGTAAAGGGAGACTTCAGGGAAGGAGCACATTGTTTACCCAACTAGGTATATAAAATTGTCCTGGTTTACAAGAATAGATTTGCCTGCCAAATCAAAGCTTATATACAGTGTTTCCCACAGAAAAATGCCAATATACAGGTTAATGTTAATTCATTTATTTTTAGAGAATCTTTTATTTAAAATTGATTTTTAGAGAGAGGAAAGGAGAGGGAGAGAGTGAGAAACACTGATGTGAGACAGAAACATTGATCTGTTGCCTCCCAATGTGTCCTGATGAGATAGAACCTTGATCGAAATCGAACCTGCCACCTTTGGGGTATGGGACAATGCTCCAGCCAACTGTGCCACACCAGCCAGGGCAGCGTTAATTATTTAAAATAGGATTGGTTTGTTATCTAGATATTATAACAATGAGCACTTCCTAACCTGGTTTCAGGATAAACATCGTTCTTCTTAACCTGGGATTTGGGATAGGTAATGGGATTATGACTAGTAGCAAAGCGACTCTTCACTGAATACAGGTACCCAAAAGGAAAACAATGTCAATGGGCACAATTTAACACAGTGTTTACCAAGCTTCAGACATTCTCATACCATATTCATTATTTTTCTCCTTTCAGTATACCATCTGTTTTATTATTTACTAGAGGCCTGGTGCATGAAATTCGTGCATGGGAGGGGGGAGGGGAAGAAGGGGGTCCCTCAGCCTGGCCTGCACACTCTCAATCCAGGACCGCTGGCTCCTAACCACTCACCTGCCTGATTGCCCCTAACCACTCTGCATGCCTGCCTGATCACCCCTAACTGCTTGCCTGCCTGATCACCCCTAACTGCCTCTGCCTTGGCCCCTGCCTCCACGGCTTTGTTGGGAATGATGTCTGGAAGGTCGTTTGGCTGTCTGGTCTAATTAGCATATTATGCTTTTATTATTATAGAGTAATTTTAAGAAAATACATAGACTTAATGCCATGACTTAATATTACAGCTTTACCTCAAGTAATAATATCTATGAAATGACAGATTAGAAGGCTGGTTATATTTTTCCAAATCATATCACAATATATAACTATTTAAAAAAATAACTATTAGAATAAAAAGTACTTGTGCATCAGTTTAAAATCATGGTAGAGCCAAAGCTATATATACAGCACTTTAGGAAACACAAACTAGGAACTTAAATACAGAAAAGGCAGAGCACAAGGAAGAAACAAGGAGGGGATTTTCAGGAACTCAGATTCACTAAGGAAAAAAAATCCTGCGCTAGCTGTGTAATTTAGCTGATTCCTGATACGCTAAGGTTGCGGGTTCGATCTCTTGTCAGGGCACTCACAAGAATCAACCAATGAATGCTTAAGTAAGTGGAACAACAAATAGATGTCTATCTCTCATCAATCAATAAACAAAAATTTAAAAAGGAATTCATAAAGCTAGCATAAAACTGACCATCAAAGCCACATATTGTATATTTTTTTCTTTCAAAGTTTTTATCTGAGCAATGCCCCTCTCCACTTCATATAAGTTAATAGAAAAGTCAACATTGAATACAGAATAAAATTACATTACCGTCATTTAAATTTACTTAAATAATTGTCATTTTTTAACTTCTAGAATATTCTGCTTTTACTACAAAAGAATTAAAATGATACCCTTGTTGAAGCATTAATGGGCATAGAAACTAATTATCTCTTAATTAGTTAAGCCAGAGAAATAATTATAATTTCTCAGTTCAAGGATGTTAGGAACCAGCTTAGAAAGCATTCTCCAAAAGGTATTCTCTTGGCCTTTGAAGGTGTCTATTTTCAAACTTAAGAGAGTCAAGTAAAAATTCATGGGGGTTTTCAAAACTTAAAAAAATCTTATATACTTGGTATAATCACTTATTTAATCATTTACTTCTGGCCTAATCATTTTACCTGATTTTATGATATCTATCACTATGCAATGTTACACTGAGTATATGATTTTATTTATATGAAATGTCCAGAATTGGCAAACCCATACAGTAGATTAGTAGTTGCCAGGGCTGAGTGAAGAAGGGGATGGGGGAGAAATGACTGCTTAAAAGGTAAGGAATTATTTTTGAGGAAGATGAAAATGTTCTGGAATCAGATATTGGTGATGGATGCACAACTCTATAACTTTTACACATTAAGTGGGTGGGTTTTATGCTATGTGAATTATATCACAGTAAAAATGTTGAAGAAAGCCTCAAGCTGGAATTACAACGTATTCTAGTTATAAGGCAGAAGAACTGCTTGGCACTTTCCCCTACATCAGATGGTCACATTTAACTCTAGCAGCAGCACATCAAGATGCTCCCACCAATACTGAATCTGATTCAACTCACCAGGCTGCTTCATTATCTCAGCTTCATGAAAAGCAGCTGGACCAGAGTTTCTTTCATCCTAAGCATATCCATTTCATTATACTGTAAGCCAACTCAGGCATTTGCTGGACCCCAATGAATGATCCACAACAGTGAAGCTTATACCATTTAAAAACAGTATCGGAGATTTTGCCAAGGTTTATAATTTTAAAGCCAACAGACTTAGAACACACTAAGTCACTTTAAAACATATGTGTTCCTTGCATTGAGACTATACTGTCACGGTCATATTAAGAAAATTGGGGGTGGGGTGGGAAGGTGGAGGAGGGTTTAGGGGGGATAAATAGTGATGAATGGAGACTTGACCTGGGTGGTGAACACACCATACAGTGTACAGATGATGTGCTGTAGGATTGTGCATATGAAACCTGTATAAAACCAAAAAGTTGCTATTCAGGGTTGCTATGGCATTACATGTAAAATTTACTATTATTTTGTTTTTAATATACCTGATTATAAAATGAAATATCAAATAGGTACTTCAGAGCCTCTAGTCCAGGGGTGGGCAAACTTTTTGACTCGAGGGCCACAATGGGTTCTTAAACTGGACCGGAGGGCCGGAACAAAAGCATGGATGGAGTGTTTGTGTGAACTAATATAAATTCAAAGTAAACATCATTACATAAAAGGGTACGGTCTTTTTCTTTCTTTTTTTTTAGTTTTATTCATTTCAAACGGGCCGGATCCGGCCCGCGGGCCGTAGTTTGCCCACAGCTGCTCTAGTCCAACCTCTATGTTAGAAATGCCCCAGGAAGCCCTAGCTGGTTTGGCTCAGTGGATGGAACATTGGCCCGAAGACTGAAGAGTCCTGGGTTCAATTCCAGTCAAAGACACATGCAGGCTTGATCCCCAGCAGGGGGCATGCAGGAGGCAGCTGATCAATGATTCTCTCTCATCACTGATATTTCTCTCTCTCTCTCCCTATTCCTCCTTCTCTGGAATCAATAAAAACATATTAAAGATATAAAAATAAAGAAATGGCCCAAGAAGGACAACCATGTATTTCCAGTTTGTAGCAGACAGAGTCTGAATTAGCATCTAGGTCTCAGGCAGGTCCAAAAGTGTTCCCACTACAACATGCCTCACTTCTAATTTAATTCCAACATTTATATCTCTAGCTCTAACCTCAATCTTAAATGCCATTCCCTAATTTCCACCTACCTCTTGGACAGTTCCATTACCTCAAACAGGTCCACCACTGACCTTTCTCTTCCCTCACTCTCAGACTGTTTCTGTTAACCATGATAGCATTCTCCCTAACAGGCCAAAATTTTCTCTATTCACCGGTTTCAAGTGCTGTCGATTTGGTCTTTAAATATCTCTCCCATCAGACTTTATTATACACTAAGAAGTGTTACTAATAAAACCAATAGGGTTACTGCTTAAGGCTATATTAGCCTGGAGTTGGATAGGGGGCTGGATGGGTGCAGTGGTTCAGGCTGTATAGATGACACACTTTCCTCATTCAACACAGTTCTTTCCACAGAATGAACTCTGCAGCCAGTCCGTCTGGATTAGATTCTCTGCTCTGCCATTACTAGCCCTGCCACTTTATTAGCTGTGTGTCGCTGGTTTCTACATCTCTCTGGGTCTCATCTGTAAAACAACTTTCCCTATATGGTTATGATAATGGTTAAATTAATTAATATGTATATAATGCCTCGCACAGAGTAAGCACTATACTAGTAAATGTTCATTGCTATTGCTATTATTATTCAGAAAGAGATTATCTAGATAATGATGAGGAAGAGAAATAATTTCTGTGGGGATGTTGGTTTCTGAAAGACCCTTTCCCTAGCCCTGGCCAGGTAGCTCAGTTGGTTGGAACATCATCTGGCACACCAAAAGGTTGCAGGTTCCATTCCTGGTCAGGGCACTTACTTAGGTTGGGGCTTGATCCTAGCCGTTCACATATGGGAAGCAATACCGATCAATGTTTCTCTCTCTCAAATCAATAACAACATATTCTCAGTTGAGGATTAAAAAAAAGATAAAAAAGACCCTTTCACTAAAATACTGGTTGAGAAGTATAGGTCTAGGCTAGAAATCCATTTTTCTAGGCACTGGAAAAATCATCTTCAGATCCAAGAATAGGGAGCAATCCAGTTACAAAGATTATAGATCAAGTTTTACAAAGTGATAGCTTGTAGAAACTTTAGTGTTGGCTCATACTATTTATCTATTTATTTATTTATTAATCCTCACCGAAGGATATGTTTTCCATTGATTTTTAGAGAGAAGGGAGGGAGTGAAGGGGGGGCGGGGGGAGAAAGAGAGACAGAGAGAGAGAGAGCAATAGGCTGCCTCCTGCAGGTGCCCGAACTGGGGCTAGGGATGGAACCTATGCTCCTTTGGTCCGAACTAATGAACCAAACCAGCCAGGGCTCATCCTGTTCTTTAAAAGGAAATATAACTACTGTAATAAATAGCGGGTTTCTTTGGAATATGTGGCGCTTTGTCACTGATCATTTTATATCCACACTACTTCAAGAATTTACAGTATCTAGCTCCTGAAGACACTGTAACTGCCATCGCAGTTAGAGCTCCTGGGCTCCATTTTCAGTACCGCTATTTTTCTCAAGGAGCCATAGCCCCCCAAATCCTTATGTATCTGGCACCAAATGAAGGCTTCCCCCCTTTACTTTTTGGTTTTAGGGTCACATCAGAGCGACTATTATCTTGTCTGATATGATGTTCACAGTCTGTGAGAAAGATCATGTAACCTGTCTCATGCACTACAAGCCATTGAATATAGCTACTTGAAACCTAGAAGAATCCATAATCTAAGCTCTACTATTCTATCAAAACAAGACAAATGCTTTGTTTTTGCTAGAGGAAGGCAGGGGGAAAACCATAAGTATAAGGTTACAAAAAATGTCTTTTCTTGTTTAAATATAAGCAGAGCTAATGACAATGACTGGTTACATCACCTTGATCAGCTGTTATTCTGCATTCAGTTTCCCACTGGGAAATATAGTGTGCCAAATATTTCTAGGCATGATGCAATCCTTTCTTTGTTTTAACTAAAACATTATAAAAATAACTAGTTCGTTTAAAAAGAAAACAGAAAAAAAGAAAGATGTCCCATGGGGAAATAAATGTTCATTAATTCTCAAGTAAGATGACAACAGACACCTCTTAAAAATAAAGCCCTGCAAAGCGTTGGAAGTGGCTGTACAGGTGTTTTAGATTTTAGCCTCCCTTGGATTTCATTCTAATCAAATATCTTCCTGTAGTAAAGGTCTGCCACAGGGACTATGAAGACTAAATCTGAACATCAAGTCTGATAGGATCCAAATGGAAGATAGGGAAGAAGATGGCTAAAAAGGAAAAACGAATCATGCACTAGAGAGGGATGATGATGTCACTGCCAATAATGGCAAAGATCTGGTTCTAGAACATCAATCAATCAACAAAGTTTATATCAAGCTGGGTGTGTGTATGTGGCTTGAAATGTTTCTTGATTTGGATGGTTGCTTACAAGGATATTTGTTTTATAAGAATCTGTACTGCCTTAGCCAATTTGGATCGGTGGATAGACTGTCCGCCTGCAGACTGAAGGGTCCTGGATTTGATTCCAGACAAGGGCATGTATGTCAGTTGCTGTGGTTGCAGGCTTGATCCACAGAGGTGCGTGTGGGAGGCAACCACATCAATGTTTCTCTCTCTGTGTCTCTCCCCCTCCCTTACACACACACTAAAAATCAATGAACAAAAAAAAAAAAAGGATTAAAAAAATCAATGGAGGCTAAAAAGGAAAAACGAATCATGCACTAGAGAGGGATGATGATGTCACTGCCAATAATGGCAAAGATCTGGTTCTAGAACATCAATCAATCAACAAAGTTTATATCAAGCTGGGTGTGTGTATGTGGCTTGAAATGTTTCTTGATTTGGATGGTTGCTTACAAGGATATTTGTTTTATAAGAATCTGTACTGCCTTAGCCAATTTGGATCGGTGGATAGACTGTCCGCCTGCAGACTGAAGGGTCCTGGATTTGATTCCAGATAAGGGCATGTATGTCAGTTGCTGTGGTTGCAGGCTTGATCCACAGAGGTGCGTGTGGGAGGCAACCACATCAATGTTTCTCTCTCTGTGTCTCTCCCCCTCCCTTACACACACACTACAAATCAATGAACAAAAAAAAAAAAGGATTAAAAAAATCAATGGAAAAATATCCTTGGGTGAGGATTAACAACAACAACAAAAAAAACCACACACACAAGAACCTGTATTACACTGTACCATATGTTATAATAATAATTAAAAAAGAAAGCAG
>NW_006295913.1:247239-282800 GCF_000327345.1 Myotis davidii
CCCCCCCCCACACACACACAAGAACCTGTATTACACTGTACTATATGTTATAATAATAATTAAAAAAGAAAGCAGGGCTTGGGAGACTTCATATCAATTAGGCTTTATTTCTTTAAAATAACATGAATATGGCACCTGGCCCGCATGGCTCAGTGGTTGAGCAGGCAACCTATGAACCAGGAGGTCACGGTTCGATTCGATTCTTGGTCAGGGCACATGCCCAGGTTGAGGGCTCGGTCCCCAGTGGGGGGCATATGGGAAGTGGCTGATCCATGATTCTCTCTCATCATTGATGTTTCTATTTCTACCTCCCTTCCTCTCTAAAATCAATAAAATTATCTTTTTAAAAAATATGGCAAAATATTTATGTATGTTAAATGTGAGGTGTGGGCATATAGGTATATGTTAACATTCTATGTATTTTACAAGTTTCCAAAAATTTAAAAATATGTATTTTGTAAAAATGTGTCTCTCCAGTTGACTTAAAAGAAAAAAGAATCCTGCAGAACCTGGAGATTATTATCTAAGCAAAAAAAGCCAGTCAGAGAAAGACAAATACCATATGGTCTCACTTATAAGTGGAAACTAATGAACAAAATAAACTAACAAAATAGAACCAGAGGCATGGCTAAATGGAACAGACTGACAGAAGTCAGAGGAAGGGGGATGGAGAGATTGGATGAAAGAAGATGAAGAGATTAGCCAAAGAACATATATGCATAACCCAAAGACACAGACAGTAGTGTGGTAATGGTGGTAGGGGAGGGCAGGGGCTGGATGGAGATGAGTAAAGAGGTAAAAGGGGGGTCATGTAATAGTGTCAACAATATAAAGTAATAAAGAATCCTGCAGAAAGAAAGAAAGTATTTTTTCCTGGGCCTTATTATGTATACATTGTTTGCACTGATGGTGTGCTTCAAAAGACTTGATGTCAAGCTAATGAAGAATGTAACTTAGAATAATTAAGTGAATCAAGTTGAAGCAAGATCACGGATTAAATTTAAAGTCTTTCTCTACATCAGTTTCTCTTGTGATGTAAAAAGATAAGGATTATAATGCTGCTAACTAAACCAACTTTTAAGCTTACTAGCTTTTGGGGGATGGGTAGGGGAAAGCATGCTTTCATAACATATATGCCTGTATTCATCTATTAAATTTTAAATGACCTCACCAATTTACCTGTTTATCTTTCTGCTTCCAATCTTTATTCAAATCATAGGCAGGTCAATAAATAATGCATATATTCTGATATTTACACATATTCTGAAATCTGCTTCTGTTCTAGCAACACTTGCCTTTCTCTCAGAGGCTAATGGTTTTTAGAATAAGAAATGACCAACTCTTGGCCCTGGCTGGGTAGCTCAGTTGGTGAAAGCGTGGTCCTGATACTCTATCCCAGGTCAGCGCACATACAAGAAGCAATCAATGAATGCATAAAAAAGTGGAACAACAAATTGATGTTTCTCCCTCTTCATCTCTCTCTCTCTAAAAATAAGTATATAAATTTAAAAAAGAGTCCTGGTTGGATAGCTTAGTTGGTTAGAGTGTCATCCTGATACACCAAAGTTATGGGTTCGATCCCCCATCAGAGCACATACAAGAATCAACCAATGAAGGCATAAATAAGTGAAACAGATTTGTGTGTGTGTGTGTGTGTGTGTGTGTGTGTGTGTGTGTTTTAAAGACTATTAATTCTCCTACAGACTATTCCTGGGCATCAAAGATAATATTACCACCTATTTTTCACCTACACGGAAACTCAGGAAGATCTAGAGTTAAATATGGACCTAATGCAAAGATCCAGTACTACAAAATTCAGTATTGACTTGTCTAGGAAATTTACAGGTGTAGGAAATAATTCTGTTGTTCAAGGTTTCAAAGGTTTAAGCCCAGAACTTCAACCTGCATAGCTAATGAGTCATGGCTGAAGGGAAGGAATAGTAAGAGTACTTGGGATGGAGATGGTGGGGACAGATAATAAACGGATGGATATCAGTTTTATTTACCAGTTATTTTACTATCATCAGATCACTGTTTTCAAAAGGGTGGGGCAGCATCAGACGACAAGAAACGTACAAGAGAAAAAAAACACACACATATAATAGACAAAATTCTAAGACATGCAGACCGCAGTGAGAGCGCAATAAATTCCAGCTGAATTGACTTTAACAGAGAGCTGTTTGAGTTCTACATCAATGATTAGAACCGCAGGTATCACAATGCAATTTACCGGTTTACAGCTGTCTTGTGGGGACCATCTGAGGACCCAGAAATGACTAGCTTATGCAAAGCAGCTACAATCTCGCAAACCAGGCACTCTACCATTTCAGCGTTTCGATTTTAAAAGCCGTACACCACCGCGGCGAGTACCAGCGCCAAGCAAATGAGACCTAGATTTCAAACAAAGACAAACCTGGAAGGCCACAAGTAAACGGAAGCCAAAACTAGCTCACCCATGCTTAAGTTAGCCAAGGATTTCGTGGAATCTGCTCCATGTCTCTTTCCAACACAAAAAGTGGTCCTTGGGAAATGATAACTTAATCACTTCGTTTGTGAAGTGGGTGGGGCCACAAATCAGAAGAACTTGTTCGGGGAAAAGCGCTAAATATTTGACCCGAAAATCGGCGGGAAGTCAGCCAAAAGGCTATCAGGCCAAGTCCCTAAAACCCCTGAACTCTTCAATACACATACTCGCTCCCCACTCTGGGCAGAAGTTTATACCGAAGCCAGAAAACACAAGCGCTAGATCCCACTGTGTGCCAGGCACGACTCCACTCACCAGCTCCTCGCAGCTGTAACGCACCCACCCCGCATGGCCCTGGCTGCAGGGGGACCTGGGCTGGCCAAGCCCCGCACCGGGAGGCTCCCGCCTCGTCTCAAGCCCCTCTGCACCCGGAGTTCCCAGAAGTACATGCCCAAGAAAAGTAAGCAAAGCTGTTCAGGTCTTTCCTCTCTCGGAGCCGAGAGGCGGATGCCTCGAAGTTCCGCCCGATCGATCGATACACATTCCCAACTTTAAAATTAGAATCTCAGGGGCGTCCCAGCGGCTACTTACCGGTACGCTGTTGGTTCCTTGTCCTTTAGAAGCTATCATGAGAATTTCCCTGAAATCCATGTTGACCGAATCGGATAGAATGGGCCAGGCTCTCGGAGAGGAGTGAGAAGGAGTCCTACCCCGGCGGCCAGCGGCGGCCAAATGAGCTGGCTCGCCAGCTTCTTCCCTAGCGCTACTCGGCACGACCACTTCCGGTGCCGTCCAAGGAGGTCTGCCCGCCCCCTGCCCCAAATGGCCTATATCCTTACAGGTCCATCGCTGCGCTCGCGAGTCCCTAGCGTAACTTCCGCTTTCAGGCTGGAGACACGTAGAGACGTGTACGTGGCTAATGACGTCAGCTTAAAAGGGCGGGACCAAGTCCTTCATCAACCAAGGAGACGCGGCCCAGTAAACTGTGGGGTGTGGCTATGGCAGAGCGCCCCATTCTAGCGGCCCCCGAGTGTAACCTGACAATCTCGGTCCTCCGAGCGAGCTCCGGGTGGGGAAAGCGAGGGGGTGGGTTTACCTACCGGGCTTAGGTTCGTTGTGTATCCCGGGTGGAGGCTCAGGTCTGAGATGGCGGTGCCCCAGCAGCAGAACCGGTAGATGGCGGGCAGGGGGTTTTAGTTACTGGTTTCTAGGCACTCACGAAGCCGCGCAGGCGCACACGACACGGACTGGCCCTGCCTTGGATACACGTTATCACTCAGCACATGGTGCTGATCTCCTACACAGATGCGCGCGTTGCGTGTTTATAGAGGCACCCGCTTACCACTTTTGCACCATTTAGATAAACACGTAGGGAAGCTGTGTTTTGGTCAGTGGAAGAATGAATTCCTCACATACAGATCAAGTCTGGACATAGTTGGCACGCTGAAAAAACATACATATATACCCTATATTCATAGTCATTGGGAGTCCAATCCTGGGTTCCTTTTAGGGCTTATCTGAGGTCTGTAGGTCATCTCAACTCTGTAAAGTACACTTAGGCTGATTTGTGTTAACGTAAAAAAACCATTGAAACCTTTAAAGAATTTTTGTGAGTTTTTTGAGCCAACCTGTCGACATATGCCGGGAAGCAGAACCTCAACGAATTGAGATAGTGCTCCGGAGAATGGCAGGGTTACATCCGTAAGTATCCTGGGCCCAGCACACCTGGCTGTGCCCCAGGGGGTCCATAAAAAGGGAAGTCACAAATTACCCAGACATCCCAAGGATATGTTATGATAGACGCAAAAAGACAGATGGGCTCGGTTGACATTATCAGTGAAGATACTGGCCTAGGACGTAACTGCCCACCATAACTGCTTTTAGTTAAAGTTTACTTTCAGACCATCCTTTGTGGTTACTTTAGGTCTCTGAGTCTGCAAGACTGCTATGCAGGCCTCTACTGAGCTAGTCAGGTCAGCATGTGGCCCCTTTCATCCACATTTGGAACAGGCCGGCGTTGATTGTAAATGGACAGTAAGAATCTTTTCAGTGTGATGGAAATATTCCACAACTGGATTGCGGTGGTGGTTGTCCTGTAAATTTACTAAAAATTATTGTACACTTAAAACAGGTGAGTTTTGCAGTATGTAAATTGTAGCTACATAAAGCTGTTTAAAAATATTAGGCAAAGCGCCCTTAGCTGGTTTGGCTGAGTGGATAGAGCGTGGGCCTGCAGATTGAAGGGTCCCGGGTTCAATTAGGCTCAAGGGCATGTACCTTGGTTGCAGGCTCCTCCCTGCCCAGGTCCTGGTTGGGGGAGTGCAGGAGGCAATCCTGTACACTTAAAACAAGTGAGTTTTGCAGTATGTAAATTATAGCTACATAAAGCTGTTTAAAAATATTAAGCAAAGCGCCCTTAGCTGATTTGGCTGAGTGGATAGAGCGTGGGCCTGCAGATTGAAGGGTCCCGGGTTCAATTAGGCTCAAGGGCATGTACCTTGGTTGCAGCTCCTCCCTGCCCAGGTCCTGGTTGGGGGAGTGCAGGAGGCAATCAATCCATGTGTTTCTCTCACATAGTTGTTTCTCTCTGTCTTTCCTTCTCTCTTCCACTCTCCCTAAAAGTATCCTCAACAAAGTATCCTGTTGAGGATTAACAACAACAAATTAGGAAAAGCTACTCGGTCTTATTCTTCTGAGTTTTAATGCTGAGTGGTGGCCCTCACGACATTTCTACATTTAAGGCGGCCAAAACATCAGACCAAGATTAAATTAGTTTGATGGCTAGAACTCTCAATTTTCCCATTCCCATCTGGGGAACCCAGCATAGCTTATAGGGCACCTACACCATACATTGCTTTTAGATACATACCCACCTGTTTTTGTTTGTTTTAATATTTTTAGTGATTTTTAGAGAGAGAGGAAGGGAGAGAGAAACATCAATGAAAAAGAAACATTGATGGGCTGCCTCCTGCACGCCACCTACCAAGTATTAAGCCCCCACCCGGGCATGTGCCCTGACCGGGAAATGGAACCAGCAATCTTTTGGTACATGAAAGGATGCCCACCCAAATGAGCCACACTGGCCAGGGCACCCACCTGTTTTAAGTAGTAAGAAGCCAACTTTACAAATATTTCACCCTGGTGATTGAGTTATATGGAAGCTTAGGTGCAATACATTGAAAAATCTAGCAGATCTTGGTTCCTCATCTGTAAAAAATTAAAACTAGGATTTTTGTGTTTCTTTCAAGTGGTTTATTATTCAGTGGGTAAAGTCATCCTTCAATGGTTTCCCATTATTCTTAGGATAAAGACCAAAATCTTAATCCTAGCCATGGCCTGTAAGGACTGCTGTGATTTTCTCTGGTCCACTTCTTTAACATCATCACCTTGACTCGTTCATCCCCTCATATGTGCCAAGCTCTCTTCCACTCCAGGGCCTTTCAATATACTCCCCTCTACCTGGTATGCTCCCTCTAATCTTTGGTGGGCCAGCTCCAACTCATCCTTCAGTATTTCATAAACCTTCAGTGGGTGGTTATCTAGATTCAGGCCTGAGCACTATTGGTTCCTAGGTATTGTATAGTTTGGAAAATGCTTAACCTCTCTCTACACCTCAGTTTGTAAGATTAAAATAGCAATGATAAAGTTGATGTAAAATAATGCATGTAAGGACTACAGATTAGTGCTTAATTGTTAGGGGCTGAGTTGTGTACCTCCAGAATTCATATGCTGAAGTCCTAACCCCCAGGACCTCAGAGTGTGACCATATTTAGAGATAGGGTCTTTAAAAAGATAATTAAGGTAAAATGAGGTCATTAGAGCGGGTCTTCATTCAATTAGGGTATCCTTCTAAGACGAGGACATATGGAGACAGACAGGTACATAGGGAAGACCATGTGAAGACACAGAAAGAAAATGGTTACCTATAAGCCAAAGATAAAGGCCTCAGAAGAAACCAACCCTGCCAACACTTCAATCTCCAATTGTGAGAAAACAAATTTCTGTTAAGCCACCCAGTCTGTGGTGCTTATTATGGTAGCCTTAGCAATCTAATATACTGGCATATGGTGAGAACTCAATAAATATCAGGTATTATTTCTCAAGGAAGCTCTCTCCGATCTAGCTCAGGACTCCTTGTGTAAATTCTTACAGCCCCCAGTATATTTTCCTTCATAGAGCCTTTCACAGATACAACAGCTAACATATATTGAGCCCTTAATGTATATTAAGTGCTTGACATGGCTCACCTGCTTTAATCATAGGTGCCTGTAGTAATGCACTTGTTACTATTGTATAGATTAAGAAAACCAAGGCTTGACCTGGCTAGTGTGGCTCAGTTGGTTGAAGCATCGTCCCATATACCAGAAGGTGGCAGTTTGATTCCAGGTCAGGGCACATACGTAGGTTGCGGGTTTAATCCTCAGTTGGGGCATGTGCAGGAGGCAACTGGTCTCTCTCTTTCTCTCTCAAATCAATTTTAAAAAATAAAATAAAGTGTTGCACCCTATAAAAAAACAAAAACAAAAATCAAGGCTTGAAGAGGTAAAATAACTGGACTAATATTGTACAGCTAGTCAATGGGAGAGCCAAGACAAATCTTTGAAAGATTAGCTGCCATAGATTAACTAATCCATTTGAATTGGTATAAACACACATTAAATTATAGATAATTTAAGTGGGCTTGGATTAAGCAATTACTCAAAATCAACAAGAACTGCTGGAGGTGGGAATGAGGAAAGGAATGACGGGGAAAGAAATTTCCCTGTAACCATATAACAGAAAATTTATATCACTGAATTCAGCAAATATTTCCTGAGACACTATGGTATGCACAGCTGTATATACAATACAAAGAAAGGAAAGACCCAACTCTTGCCTGGTTAAGGCTTTTATTCTTGTATGAACACAAGTAACAATGATGGAAGACAGAAAGATTTAACTGCATTAGGGGGCACAATGTCTTGGAGGGAGGGTTGCTAGATTTAGCAACTAAAATAAAATATCCAGTTAAATTTTAATTTCAGATAAAAACACTAAAAATTTAGATTTTATGGTTGTCCTGTGTTTTATCTGTCAATCCTAGAAGAGATGGAATTCCAGTTAGAACATGAGCAAAGACAGAGGCAGGAAAGCATACAAATGGGACCAGAGAACAAGTAGTGTATGTATTTAGAAGAAAATAAGGATAGGAAATAAGGTTAGAAAAGTGGCTGAAGCCATGCTGAGAAGAGCTTAAGAATCAGGGCAGGAGGAAAGGAGGGAGAGGAACCATTAAAAGACCAGAAAGGAAGAGAACCAAAGGAGAATAGTGTAGTATTCCAGGAGGCAATAAAGAAGACTTGCCAAGGAGGAGGGGACAACTTAAAAGATCTAGACTTCAAATGTCAAATGCTGCAAGGAGGGTCAGTAGGAATAAGGTCACTGAATTATTCAGTAATTGAGTGTATTATAGGAAAATTAAAATCACAATGAGATACCCTTTTCACCCAACAGATTGACAAAGTTAAAAAAGTTGGAAAATAAGCAATGTTGGCAAGGTTACTTTTTAATAAAAGTAACTTGACAAAATAATAAATTGATATAATAAAGGCTAATGCTATGCGTTTATTACATGCCAGGTACTCTAAGCAGTTTTTGTGTATTAACGCATTGAATTTTCCCAGCAACCCTGTGAGGGATGGGGAAACTGTGACATAGAGTGATTTGTCCAAGTTCACGCAACTAATAAGTGGCTGAGTCAGCACTTAGCTCCAGGCTGTGTTATACTACCATGCCCTGGCCTCATCCGTCAAAGCCTAAAATCCAACTCCTCTGGCCCTGGCAATACCACTGTATTTCGCTGCTACTTCATAACTGTCATGTTGCTACTGTTATGAATCATAACGTAAACATCTGATATGCAGGATGGTCTTAGGCGACCCCTGTGAAAGGGTCGTTGGACTGCCAAAGGGGTCGCGACCCACAGGTTGAGAACCAAAATTATTTTGGTTGTAGCATCATCCCCTGCACTGAAAGGTCGTGGGTTCGATTCCCAGTCAGGGTACATATCTAGGTTGGGGGTTTGATCCCCAGTGAGGGCACATACGGGAGACAACAGTGTTTCTCTCTCCCTGCCCCATTCTCTAAAGTCCATAAACATGTGCTCAGGTGAGGATTCAAATCCAACTCCTCCGACACAGAAACTCCCTTTCTGGGAATATGTTCAACCAGACTATTCCACACGTGTGAAAAGACAACTGAACGAAGTTATTCATTGTAGCATGGTTTGAAAAACCATCTGAATGTCCATTAGTAGGAAATGAATTAAATACATTTTGGTACAGCCTTACGGTAGAAAACTATGCAAAGAATGTATACTATGGAATAATCTCTAAAATATATTAAGTGGTAAAAAGCAAGACGCAGAACAATATATGCTACTACTGGGGTAAAAAAAAAAAGGTGACTATAGATGTATATCCACACATATGTGCTTGTATATATAAAGGTGATTTCTGAAAGGGTGGGTGCCAAAAAGATGATCTAGGACAGTGGTTCTCAACCTTCTGGCCCTTTAAATACAGTTTTCGCTGCTACTTCATAACTGTCATGTTGCTACTGTTATGAATCGTAATGTAAATATCTGATATGCAGGATGGTCTTAGGCGACCCCTGTGAAAGGGTCATTCAACCTCCAAAGGGGTCGCGACCTACAGGTTGAGAACTGATGATCTAGGAAATGGCTGCCTCTGTGGAGGGGAGAGCTCAGTCACCTGTGAAAGGAAGGGTTACTTTTCACTGCATTTTCTTTGGTGCTATCTGTTTTCCCTTGTGCATGTACTGCCTTTTCAAAACAAACCATTTTTTTTTTAGGTTTAAAAAAAGAAATTGTGACGGCCAACCGTCACGTAGAGCTTTCACTTTATAAATGGGCACTCACGGGCATGCATTTCTTTGATCTTCCAACAGTTTCCAGGAAAGCCTTATGTACCCCTTTCTGGGGAGTCACTGTACAGGCATGAAGTACTCTACTAGGATCAGAGACCTCAGTCTGGAATGGACTCTCCGGAGTGTCAGAGCTGCTGCAGTGGCGTTTTTATTATCATCGGGGAGAGGCAGAGCCTGGGCAGGGCAGGCTCCAGTGTTTACCTATCTCAGCACTCAGACTTCCTGCAGTAATTAAACAACCCAAACCTGCTGGCAGGGCTCTGTAAGCAGTTTCAGTAACAGGATGCAGGGAGAACAGAGCCACTAGAGCGGTGGTTCTCCACCTTGGCTGCACATTAGAATCACCTGGGAATCTTTTGAAAATTCTGATTTCTGGGCCTGACTTCTTTGTTATGGGGTGAGGCCACAATATTAGTAACAAAGAAACAGAATTTCCAGAGGATAAGGCCTAGAAATCAGGATTTTCAAAAGATTCCCAGGTGATTCTAATGTGCAGCCAAGGTTGAGAGCCACTGCACTAGAGGCTAACGGGGTGGGAGGAAAGATGGGTGACTATGGTATTTGATGAGATTTCATGATGAAGAAAAAGTGAGAGACACACAGTGATGAGGGTGCGGGGTGGGGGCTATTGGGAGAAAGGCAAACTCAGACAGGTTGTGTGGACAGGGAGTAATGAAATGAGCCTGCGTCTTTGCTGACCACGGTCTAGGCTTTCATCTTAGCTCTGCTGTGGAAGAGTTATGTGTTCCTAGGCAAGTTACTTTTTGGTTATTTTAAAAAAATATATATTTTTTATTGATTTTTACAGAGAAGAAGGGAGAGGGATAGAGAGTTAGAAACATCAATGAGAGAGAAACATCAATCAGCTGCCTCCTGCACGCCCCCTACTGGGGATCGAGCCCACAACCAAGGTACATGCCCTCAACCAGACACCCATGTCCACATAATCGAACCCATGTCCACATATAAGGAGAAAGTTCTGAGAAGTCCTAAATGTCCTATCCTTAATCGAACCCAGGACCCTTCAGTCCACAGGCTGATGCTCTATCCACTGAGCCAGACCAGTTAGGGCTTTGGTTATTTTTTAATGTATGTATTGCACAGCATTTTAATACAATGCTTGATGAAAAAAATTTGCAAGGACTAGAAATAACACAAAAGTGTCACTCAATTTCACTCCTCTTGAAACTGTTGTAATTAGCTAGTTATGAATAACTAGAGGCCTGGTGCATGAGATTTGTGCACCTTTTTAAAAATATATATATTTTTATTGATTTCAGAGAGGGAGATAGAAAAATCAGTGATGAAAGAGAATCATGACTGCCTCCTGCACGCCCCACGCTGGGAATCTAGCCTGCAACCCTGGCATGTGCCCTGACCAGGAACGAACCCTGGGAACTCTTGGTCCATGCAGCGCTCCCCCTGTGCTCCTGCACTGAGCGCCTGCCCCCTGGTGGTCAGTGCACGTCATAGTGACTGGTCATTCAGCTGTTCAGTCGATTTGCATATTAGCTTTTTATTATAAAGGATAGGAAAGGAGCAAAGGGAAGGCCAGACATTATAGGAATGTCATTTGGGCAGCTTCACCAGAGGAAAACTACCATATCAGATGGCTGTGTGTTCTTCTGAGATGTTTTATTATGCACAATTACATCTAATGTACCATATACATGTAATATACATATATAAAGGTGCATTATATGTATTTACATAAAGTAGCATATGTAAATATTTGCATATTAATGCGAATTTAGAATATTTATATTTGGAAACATAACTGTTTACAGAAATGAGATAATTCTATATATGTATATATATGTATATGGATTTTTCTCAGTTTAAAATATGTCTTGGAGCTCTTTACATTTCAGTACATATTGACCTACTTTTTTATGTTTAAATATATTTTTATTGATTTCAGAGAGGAAAGGAGAAGGAGAGAGCGAAAGAGACATCAGTGATGAGAGAGAATCACTGATCGGCTGCTTCCTATTGGGGATCAAGCCTGCAATCTGGGCATGTGCCCTGATGGGAATTGAACCGTGACCTCCCCGGTTCATGAATCGATGCTTAGCCACTGAGTCACACGGGCTGGGTGGGTTATCTTTTTCTTAATGATGCTTTTTGCTATCATGGACAATTCAGCAATGAATAGCCTTATAAATGCTTCTTTGTGCAAATAGTCCTCATGCTTGCTTACACTAAGTATTTAGATACCTAGAAATTGGATTGCTGGGATAAAGAGTATTCACAATTAAAATTTTGATAGCTACTACTTAATTGTCCTCCCAAACGGGTGTACCAATTTAGATTCCCACCACCAATATACTGGTGCATGCTTTTCCTATACAATGGCTCTGGATATTAATCAAACTTAAATTTTTGTCAATTGGATTGGTGAAAAATACCTTATTGTTGTCTTATTTTTCCTATCCTTAATTACTAGCCAGCATCAATTATTAGCCACTTTTCATATGGTAATTGTAATTTGTTGTTCTTTTTCTTCTGTAAATTGTTCCCATCTGCAACAGATATTTTTATTATTTTGCTGGTACCCACTCCGCTCCCTGTGCCATTGTACATTGGAAGTCCCCTCTGGGTGGGATAGACCCTCCTCCCAGCTCTAGTGAGTGCCATAATCACATCAGCATAACCTTGCCCAGACTTTCTGGTGGGTGTGGTTGTAACCAATCAAACAAGAAGGAGCATTCCTCAGGCATAGTAAGCACAGTGCCTAGAGCAGTGGTTCTCAACCTGCTGGCCCTTTAAATACAGTTCCTCATGTTGTGACCCAACCATAAAATTATTTTCGTTGCTACTTCCTAACTGTCATGTTGCTACTGTTATGAATCGTAATGTAAATATCTGATATACAGGATGGTCTAGGTGACCCCTGTGAAAGGGTCGTTCGACCGCCAAAGGGGTCGCGACCCACAGGTTGAGAACCGCTGGCCTAGAGCACAAAGTCTTTTTAAGGGCACATAAAAATGCCTTAATTTTTAAATAAAATCAAAAGGAAAAAAGTGAACTTTTAGATTAAAGAATATACTTTCATATATTATGGATTGAACTGTGGCGCCCCTCCCCTCCCCCGCCCCAAATCCCTATGTTGAATCCTAATTACCAATGTGACTGTATTTGAGGCTAGGGCTTTATGGTTAAATGAGGTTTTAAGGCAATTAAGGTGAAATGAGGTTTTAAGAGTGGAGTCTTGCCCTGCGGTGTGGTTCAAACCAAGAGATCCCTGGTTCTATTCAGCCAGGGCACCAGCCCAGATTGGGGGCTAGGCCCCCAGTAGGGGGGTGGGCATTTGGGAGGCGGCCGATCAATGATTCTCTCTCTCATCGATGTTCCTATCTTTCTATCGCTCTCTCATCCTCTCTCTAAAAGATAAATATAAATAAAAACATTTAAAAAAATAAAGAGTGGAGCCTTAATCCCATACGATGGTGTTGACAAGGAGAAAGTTCTGAGAGGTCCTAAATTAAATTACAGCCATTAACAACTGCAGGCCAGCTGACAAAAGACTGCTGGAATTCCTCTATGTCTGTTAGAATTTCAGATTAAATTCCAGGTGGCTATTTCTGAGATTATCCAAAAGAGAGAATAGCAGGTGCCGTCGGACCCCTGGAGCCTCCGTTTCTTGTTTATACACAAATTTCCCAATCTGTTGCCTATAGACAATCCACAGGAAGGAACATCTTTTCCGTCTTATTTGGATTCTGCACCTATCCCAGAACTGTCCAGATCCACCTTCTCCCATCCCTTTTATCTATGGCTAATGTAAATTCTTTCAGAGTGGTTTACCGCTTTCTCCCCGCTGCTTGATGTATAAAAAATGCTCCCGGCCGGCTGGCGTGGCTCAGTGGTTGAGTATGCGCCTATGAACCAGGAGGTCACAGTTCAATTCCCAGTCAGAGCACATGCCCGGGTTGCAGGCATGTGGGGCCTGCAGGAAGCAGCTGATCAGTGATTCTCTTTCATCATTGATGTTTCTATCTCTCTCCTTCTCTTCCTCTCTGAAGTCAATAAAAATATATTTTAAAAACATACTCCCAACTCCAGGTCAGCAGACATGCTTGCCTTTTCCACTCAGCACTGCGCCAGGACCTGGTCGGCTTTTTCTTGCACCAATGACCCAATAAACCCTTGCTTTCCAAAAAGGTTTTTCAGCTCTGGAAGTTAAATTTTTGTTTCACAGTGTCCTCACAAGGAGAGGAAGATATACCAAAGAGTTTCTCTCCATGTCCTCATATAAGAAAGGCCACATGAGGACACAGCTAGCAAATGGCCAACTACAAGCCAGGAAGAGCCCTAACCAGTTTGGCTCAGTGGATAGAGTGTCGGCCTGCAGACTGAAGGGTCCCAGGTTTGATTCCGGTCAAGGGCATGTACCTGGGTTGCCAGCACATCCCCAGTAAGGGGGAGGCAGCTGATCAATGTTTCTAACTCCCTATCCCTCTCCCTTTTTCTCTGTAAAAAATCAATTTTATATATACTAGAGGCCCGGTGCATGAAATTCGTGCACAGGGGGATGGGGGTTCCCTCAGCCAAGCCTGTCCCTCACTCCGGGAGCCCTCAGTGGATGTCCTACTGATGGCCACAGTCTGGCAGCAGAGGCTCGGTGCAGGAGTCGTGTGTGTGTGTGTGTGTGTGTGTGTGTGTGTGTGTGTGTGTCTGCCCCCAGCCACACCTTGGAGGCGTGGAGCAGGCACCCCTCTCTGTTGATCTCTCAGGCTCCTGGCCTCCACTACATGTTGTACTCTCCCTTGAGCTGTGGCCAGGATGGGGGTGCTGCTTGCAAGCCGGGCTTTCCTGCTCCAGGATTGTTTCTAACTCCCTATCCCTCTCCCTTTTTCTCTGTAAAAAATCAATTAAAAACAAAACAAAACAAAACAAAAACAGGAAGAGAGGCCTCACCAGACACCAATCCTTGAGGCACCTTGACTTCTAGCCTCTAGAACTGTGAGAAAATAAATGTCTGTTGTTTAAACAGCTCTGTGGTATTTTGTTATGGCGTCCTGAACACACATGCAATAGACAGTATTAATATATTCATCTTTATCACCAGTGCAGTCATAAAATATTTCATTTAAATTTTTCATTTTTATGGAGGAAGTATCTAGGGCCAATGAAAGTCATAATGTGACCCTGTAATCAGGCCTTGGCATTCTCTAGGTCCAGGCCTTTAGAGTAATGGGAAGGAAAGAAGGCTGCTCCGGATGGTTAGATGTGCTAATATGAGGCCTGGAATGGCTGCAGCTACTTTTTTTTATTAAAAGGGAAGCTGACAGACACACTAAAGAGAACAGAATTAAGATCACAGACAACTTCAGTCAGAACATGCTAACTTCATTTTTTGTTTTTAACTTTTTTTAAAAATATATTTTATTGATTTTTTACAGAGAGGAAGGGAAAAAAGCAACCAAGTTTGTTGCTCTGTTTAAAAGAAAGTAAAAGTTTTTAAAAGAAACTCCTTAAATGTGGCTTAGAAATTACTCTGGGAGAATAAAAACAGAAGGAGGTTCCCTTCAAATATCTAGGAATTATGATTAAAAATCAATTTATTAGGCCTCAAAGGGTAGAAAAATATATTTTATTGATTTTTTTACAGAGAGGAAGGTAGAAGGATAGAGAGTTAGAAACATCGATGAGAGAGAAACATCGATCAGCTGCCTCCTGCACACCCTCTACTGGGGATAAAACATATCTTTATATTTGCTGTGCTCTTTTTAAAAAAAAAACATTTACTTTATTTTATTTTTAAAGAAAGGCAGACTGTCACAAGCAGTGCCTCATTTGGATATATACGGAGTCTTGGAAGCTTGACTACCCGATGTTCTCCTAAAAAACGGGCCTTGAGAGCTTGTTTGGAGGTCCTAGCAGGGAGCATAGCTACTCGTATACCCTTGACTGAAGACCAGTCCTCTCCTCTGGGTGGAGGGGGATAGGTCGTCTTCTTCAACTGAGTGCACAGCTTTGGGGAGGACCACATGGACCAGTGAGGGAGGAAGGGGACACCTGCCTAGCCAGCCATATCAACTGAATCAACTCTGCCAATCAATGGGGTGAAAGATCACCCTCATAGTCTATGATCTTTTATTCTAATAGTAACAACCACAGGAACTGACACATGTTAAATACTTGGTGCTCAGTAAATGGTAGCCTTAATGTTAGAAATCATCAGTACAACCAGAGAGGAAAATATTATTCTTATTCTCCTGATGAGGACACAGACACTGACACAAGAGAGGATGTTACTTTCAAGAGATTTCACACCGTGAGAGCTAGGATTCAAATGCAGAGCCAGCCCAGCCAATGTGGCTCAGTGTGGCTCAAAACCCAGGAACCCAGAAGTCGCCGGTTCAATTCCCAGTCAGGGAACATGCCTGGATTGCAGGCTCGATCCCCACTAGGGGGTGTGCAGGAGGCAGTCGATCAATGATGATGATGACAATGTTCCTCTCTCATCAATGTTTCTATCTCTGTCCTTCTCTCTCTAAAATCAATAAAAATATTTTTTAAAAAATGAAAAATGTCCTTGGGTGAGGGCTGAGAACTAAGACAAATTATACTGGGGGAAAAGTAAAAAAATAAAAAAAAATGCAGAGCCAAGGTCTTAACTACAATGATTCATTATCACCTGCAACCACCATTGTGAAAACCACTGGGATGGAATGTGGTGCAATAGAACTTGCTGAGAGTAGAGGAGGTAAGGCATAGTCAGGGTGGGGACCTTTTTTTTTAAACATTTTGTCAATACTAGGCACCATAAAATGTAAACACAATTACTGTCATAAACCTGGATAAACCTTCAAGGACTGAAAGTGGCTTTGTTTAGTTACCCTGTTTGCATAGAGTGCAGAGAAAGGTCATCATATTAGCACTATGTACATAAGAAGCGATCCAAATTACAAGAGGCAGATAAAATTCAAATTCTTTAAGATACATTTACATTCTATTTATGATTAACCATTTGATCATACAGTACCTTCCTACAAGATTACTGGCTAATTTGGGGGTGGGGCTTATACTGTTAGAGGTATTACTAACATAATAACTATTTTCCTTATATGCAAACATTAGAGCTATAATTTTATGGAGTAAAACTGATTGTGCAAGTTGACTTTGCAGCTTCTCAAATAATGTGGTTTATGAAGTTATGAGCACTATGAGCAAAGCTGCCCTGGACATGAAATAGCTTCTCAACCTGCTTTTGGGACCTGGTCTTAATGGGAATGGAAGCCCGGAAATAGGAGTGCAGTATAAATTACAGACACCCAGTTACTTCTGAATTGCAGATAACCCATGAATGATTTTTTTAGTTTTGTATATACCAACTAAAAAGTTACTTTTTGGAAATCCATATCAAAATGGAGGTTCTGCACTTTTATTTGCTAAACCAAGTACCTAGGAACCAAGGGCATGATTCCAGCAGGGAGTTTAGCTCTGGGGAGGCCCAGGCAATTAGTGTCAGTGAGGGCCTGTGGTAAATCCCAGCCTTCACGCTAGGTGGCGGTAGAGGACTGAGCAGGGCAAGGGGTGGGGCTGTGGGTGGGGAGAGAGCAGGTGTGGGAAAGGGCTTTGTGATGGAGAGAATCTCAAAGCACAAAAGAAAGAACTGGCAGTTCACAGAAAAAAACAGTTTACACATGACTAATAAACACAAAGAGAAACACAACCGCTTCCATTATTAAATGAAGAAACAAAATTAGATTATTTTCCGCCTCTCAGGTTGGCAAAAATAAAAAGATGAAAAATACCAACTATTGGGGCGGTGGGGGTAGGTAGGAGAGAACAAAGTGGGGATAAATGGTGATGGAAGGAGACTTGACTAAGTTTGAGACAGGCTAGTAAGCCAGGACAAGTGGAATAGGAAAACTGAGGCAGATAGTTAAACGGCCAATCAGTTTGCAGCCATCTAATACATTGCAAATTCTATCTTCTCTAACCAAGGACCTAAGAGTATTATCTGGCCGGTGTGGTTCAGTGGTTGAGCGTCAGCTTATGAACCAGGAGGTTCATGGTACAATTCCTGGTCAGGGCATGTGCCTGAGTTGTGGGTTCAATCCCCAGTGTGGGGCGTTTTGCTGCTTTTCTGGGCCTGGAGTGGAAATACAACCGAGGCCTAAATGTTATCTCTAGGGAGGAAATGTCAGGGGGGTCCAAACCCCATGATCAGTGATGTGCTAGGAGAGGAAAGGTCACCCCCAGGTCCCACACTACAATTGTCATGTGCTCGGCACCAAGGGTTTTCCACCTGGTGGTCTTCTGTACCTGGCTCCTCCTCCTTGCTCTGCACATGTGTATCCGGCTGTCCACCACACCCTGAGACCTCCCCTAAGATTTCCACCTGCAGCAGAGAAATACCCTCAATGCAAAGGACTCAGAGCTCTCCTCCAGGGGAGCACACCCTCATCATTCCTCTCTGGCCCCTTCTTCCCTCCAAGGGACTTCAGGAGAGTTGCAACCAGGGAATCAATTGGCAGCGGCAGCTCCTCCGGGTCTAATTCCCTGAACCTCTCCATTGCCTCCTTTCCTCTGAATTCCCAGTGAGCAAAGCAGCCCAGCCTAGGCTGGGCGTAGGCTCTCCTATTGCTTCTTCTATGCCCTTCCTTGCTTCACTGTCCTGAGTGTTACTGATGCAGCCAATAAATGCTTGCTTTGTTGCACTTTGTCTCTTAACTGAAATCTTTCCTTCAAGAAGACAAGATTTGCCCTAGCTGGTTTGGCTCAGTGGATAGAGCGTGGCCTGAGGACTGAAGGGTCCTGGGTTTGATTCCACTTAAGGGTATATGTCTCAGTTGCAGGACCGATCCCTAGTAGTGGGTGTGCAGGAGGCAGCTGATCAATGATTCTCTCTCCCTCTCCCTTCCTCTTTGAAATCAATAAAAAAATATTTTTTTTCAAACAGACAAGAATTGAGATCTCATCATCTTGCCAGTTACAGTAACATCCTGGGTTAAGGCACTTACAAGAATCAACCAATGAATGCATAAATAAGTGGAACAACAAATTCATGTTTTCTCTCTCTCTCTCTCAAATCAATTTAAATGGTTTACACTTTTCCTCCAAAGCCACAGAGTAAATAGCTTAAATCACCTTACTCACGGAGATAGACAGCAGAAATCCAATTAGTGCCATCTGCCAACAACCCCCAAGGACAGATGACGTTAAGAGAATACATCTCGTTTTGGTACATCAGTATAAAGCTCATGAATCTTCTATTGAGATTTCCCCCTAAGATATCCCCTAAACTCCCAGCCTTTAACACCCACCCAAGACAGCCCTGCCAGTGGCTAAGTGGTTGTGTCAACCTAAGAATGAGGAGATCAAGGTTTGATTCCCAGTCAGGGCACATGCCCAGGTTTCGGGCTGGATTCCCAGTAGGGGGCGTGCGGGAGGCAGCTGAGTAATAATTGTCTCTTATCATTGATGTTTCTATTATTGATGTTTCTATCTCTCTCCCTCTCCCTACCTCTCTGAAATCAATTAAAAAAAAAAACGCTTTAAAAATAAAATCCTCAAGACAGACCCAGTGGGCACTCTCCCTCCCTAGAGCATGCCTGTGCCTTTCCTTCCTCCTCTTCTTCCCCCACAGCCTGTTACCTTTGCCCTTCTCTCTCCTAAGACCCAAGGGCCCTTCCTTTGCCTCTGTAGCTTATTTCCTGAGCCTATGCAGCCCAGCTGACTCACTTCTACTACTTCTGTGACTTTCTAAATAAACGTTTTCTTCTAGTTTGAGTCTTGGCTCTGAAATCTTTCTTAGCCAGAACTCAAGTACCAAAGTTACTGAACCTAGGTCTGCTATGATTCCACAAGTCTGACACCTGGTGCCCTTTTGCTGCCAACAGCTCAAAGTTGTTAGTCAGCAATCATTGAAACCATTAAAACCAACTTGTCATATTACAAGGAAGTCCTTTGTCATTCTTAGTAAACAAACTTAGAAATTCACCTTTATAATGACAGGATATAAGTACTTATAGGTTTAACAAAAATTTGATGGTACTGACATGTAATTATTCTCGATTCTTTTCATTAGCTATCAGAGGTGTGAGGCCAGCTGAACAATTTATCTCCAAGTACCTGTGTCAACAGTTATCTTATTCTTTTCAAGATTCCTCATCAAATGGGAAACTAAAGCTTGTGGCCCTTGGCTTCAGATATGATTTTTAGCCAAGGCTTATTAAAGAATTTGGGGGTATTATAATTTTCTGTTTCCTCACATGTGACCTAGGTCAAGTCCCTTAGCCTCTCTGAGCCTCAAGTTGCTCATCTGTATAATGGAGACAATATTAGTGCCCATATCATAAAGGTATTGCAAGAATTTTAAAAAAAGTGTGGGCAAAAGTAGATTTACAGTTGTATCAAAAACACAGAGTTTATTCTTATATTATTTTTTTACTTAAAAATGGGCGCCAATTGTTGGGGTCCAGCCCCAGCAGGTCCAGGGATTCCCAAAGGTGTGGACGGAGTCAGCGAAGAAGGAATGACACTGAGGCAGCGTTCAGTTGATCAGCAGCCTAGCCATGTTCTCTCTTTATTGTCCTGTTACATCTGTATTTATACCATTTGACCCTATAAGGATGCCTCTATAATCACATCATGGTATGTTTTGGGTAAGGTTCTACAGTTCCTTGTTTCATATCCATAGTTTTTTATCTGACCTTTGCCAAAAATCCTGTCTCTATCTAGTTCTGTTGATTTTAATCTGGTCTAGGTTAATCTCTGTGTTCCATTATAAGGGCTATTCCAAGGTCACTGCTCTACTGATAAGCTACAAGGAAGTGAATGAAGGAGATTATCCTACCCAGTAAAGGTTATGTCCTCCCTGGACATAAGCCTCGCTGCTTGTCTTCCCTGGGACTGCCCTGTGTCGGTGGGTCTCCAGGGGTATAGGCTTTGGTGCTTTCCCTGGTGGGCAGACCCCTGGGGATATGGGCCCAACAAATCCCAAATTTTATTGCCAACAGTCTTAGTCCAAGTAATTTATATTAGTTTTTTATTTAAAAATAGTTTTATTGATTTCAGAGAGGAAGGGAGAGGGAGAGATAGAAACATCAATCAGAAAGAATCATTGATCAGCTGCCTCCTGCACGCCCCCTACTGGGGATCCAGCCTGCAACCCAGGCATATGCCCTTGACCGGAATCGAACCCAGAACCCTCAGACGCTCTATCCACTGAGCCAAACCACCTAGGGCCATTCTTGTATTATTTTTTAATGTATTTTTAAATTATTATTGATTTTAGAGAGAGAGGAAGGGCGCGTGAAAGCGAGAAACACTTATTTGAGACAGAAGTATTTATCAGTTGCCTTCCACATGCATACCAACCAGGGATCGAACCCAGGTTACTACTAAAATGAGTACGTGCCCTGACTGGCGGCAACATTTCAGTATCTGCGACAACATTCCAACCAACTGAGCCACACCCACAGGGCTATTGCTTAGTAATTATTGTATTATTTTCATACAAACAACTGTAGACCTACTTTTGCCCCACCCTGTTGGTAGAATACCCCGAATGCTACCCAGCATAATAAACACCAGAAAACATTTATTACTAATACAGAGAGTGGAGCCTTTAGAAAAATAGAAGTGTGATTTTTTAAAAATATATTTTATTGATATTTTACAGAGAGGAAGGGAGAGAGAGGGATAGAGAGTTAGAAACATCGATGAGAGAGAAACATTAATTCAGCTGCCTCCTGCACACTCCCCACCGAGGATGTCCCCGCAACCAAGGTACATGCCCTTGACCGGAATTGAACCTGGGACCCTTCAGTCCGCAGTCAGACACTCTATCCACTGAGCCAAACCGGTTAGGGCAGAAGTGTGGTCTTCACATCATGCTTAAGTTAAGAGTTTATGTGTCTATTTACGAGGTGAACCTCATATTCTTCATAGCTGTCATAAAAGCAGAGACTCTATTTGGAGGGTAATTTGGCAATTTATCTGGAGAGGTTTTTTTTGTTTGTTTGTTTTTGTTAATCCTCACCCAAGGATATTTTTCCATTGATCTTTTAGAGTGGAAAAGAGAGGGGGAAGACAGAGAGAAACATCCATGTGAGAGAAACATATTGATTGGTTGCCTCCTGCACGTACCCTGACCAGGGCCCAGACCAGGGAGGAGCCTGCAATCAAGGTACATGCCCTTGACCAGAATCGAACCCCAGAACCTTTGGTCTGCAGGCAGAAGCTCTATCCACTGAACCAAACCGGCTAGGGCTGGAGAGCAATTTTTGAATCATAAATATAATAATTCCCTTTGGTTTAATCATCCTACTTTTAAGAATTTTTCCTGAGAAAATAATTAAAGATGTGGGCAAAGATTTATGTAGAGTATGTTTAGTGCAGCATTATTTAAAATAGAAAAAATTTACATATTCAACAGTATGGGAAAAAATAAATTATGGTGAATTTTCACTTTTAAAAATTTGAAATATGCATGTAAAACAATTGGAAGGAAATTTACTAAAATACTCAAAGGCGAGTATCTCTGGACTGTGGCATTATAAGGGATTTCTATTATATTATTTATGCTTTTCGGTTTTTTCCAAATTTTCCACAATAAATATATTACTTTCACAGTTGAGAAAGGGTTCTTTTTAATAGCCTCATATACACATTTTTTTTTTTGCTAGGCTTTGTAAAAGACCATACATATGAAAGAATTCCCCACGCATATGTGAAGGAACGGCATAAAAATCCTCTCACCGCTACTCCAGTTGGACCTTTCACAACCTCCTCATGGACTATTGGAACAATTTCCTAATTGCTTTCCTTGCTTCCAGTATTGACTTTACCGTCCCATTTAAAAAAAAAATTGATTTCAGAGAGGAAGGGAGAGGGAGAGAGAGAGATAGAAACATCAATGATGAGAGAGCCTCATTGATCAGCTGCCTCCAGCACACCCCCTACTGGGGATGAGTCTGCAATGTGGGCATGTGCCCTTAACCGGAATCGAACCTGGGACTCTCTTCAGTCCGCAGACCAACACTCTATCCACTGAGTCAAACCGGCTAGGGCTTACCGTCCCATTCTTCATGCAGGCTGCTGCTAAAATGAGCTATCTATAGTGAAAAGCTGTTGTTTACCTGCTACCTACAAATCCTCATGATTCCCAAGGACTTTGTCATAAAGTTGAAACTCCTTAGCAGAGCAGGTCAATCACCAACTAGTTCTGAAACACACACCTCTTCCTGCTTCACTTCCTATCCCTCTCCCAAGTGCCCTATGATCCAAACATATTTAGTCACACTATCATACCTTTATGTCTTTGCACACATCTGTTGTAGGCAGTAGGAACTGCACCTACAGGTGTTAGACCCATGGGATCAGACTGGACTTGGGTTCAATAACCTTGGTACTTGAGTTCTGGCAAAGAAAGAATTCAGAGGCAAGACCCAAACTATAAGAGAATATTTATTAGGAAAATCACAGGATAGAAGTAATTTGTAGAAGAAATGGGCTTAGGAGTTATAGAGGTAAAGGAAGGGCCCTTGGAAATTGGGAGTAAGAAGGTAATGGTAGCCCGCCTGGGGAGGAGGGGGAAGGGAAAGGAGAGGGCTGCTCTCTGGAGAGAGAGTCCTCTGTCCTAAGGTTTAAGGGTGGAGATTTTAGGGGAAGGTCTCAATAGAATATTCGGCAGCTTTCCAAGTATGTCCTTTCAGGGTCTAGGTCCCCACTGATTGGTTGGTGCCAGGTCAGGGGTCATTATCCGATGCAGCTGGTCCTGAGGTCGGTCAGTGGTGGTGTTGCTTGTCTGGTTTTGTTGCTTTTCTGCGCCTAGAGTCTTGATGTTATCTCTAAGGAGGAAAGATCAGGGGGTCCAAACCTCATGACCAGTAATATGCTAGGGGAGGAAAGGTCACCCTGGGGGCAAGGTCCCACCCTACAATTGTCCTTTGTTAGGTACCCACCTAGGGCTTTCTGCCTGGTGACTTTCTGTACTTGGCCCATCGTCCTTGCTCTGTTCATGTCTAACTACCTACCACACATCCACTACTCGGGCTTGTAAACCCATCCTATCCTTCAAGCTGCAGATGACTCCTCCCTAGTAGCTTGTTCTGACATAGCCCTCTGCTGGCATCATTTATTACCCTTTGGCTACCCTTTCTTTGGTGTCCACTTTTGTTCAAGTCCTTGTGGCTATTTAGTGGTTTCTATGCCCATGTACCAAACTGAATGCACCTCCAATACACTCCCTTGAAGGCTATCAATTTTTTTTTTTTTTACTTCATCCAAGGATATGTTTTACTGATTTTAGAGAAGAGGGGATGGGAGAAAGAGTGAGACAGACAGACAGACAGACAGAGAGAGACAGAGAGGTGAGAGAGAAACATGGATCTGTTGCCTCCTATATGTGCCCCAACTGGGGATCAAACTTATAACTTAGGTGTGACCCTGACTGGGACTGGAATTAGCAACTTTTTGGTGAACAGGATGATGCTCCAACCCACTGAGCAACACTGGCCAGGGCGGAAGGCTATCATTTTTAAAAAAATGATTTTTAGAGATAGAGGAAGGGAGAGGGATAGAGAGATAGAAACATTCACGAGAAACATTGACCGGTGGCCTCCTGCACACCCCCTTCTGGGGATAGAGATGCAACCCAGGCATGTGTCCTGACTAGGAATTGAACTAGGGCAGGGGTGGGCAAACTTTTTGACTCGAGGGCCACAATGGGTTCTTAAACTGGACCGGAGGACCGGAACAAAAGCATGGATGGAGTGTTTGTGTGAACTAATATAAATTAATCATTACATAAAAGGGTACGGTCTTTTATTTATTTATTTATTTATTTTTTTAGTTTTATTCATTCAAACGGGCCGGATCCGGCCCGCGGGCCGTAGTTTGCCCACGGCTGAACTAGGGACTTGTTGGTTCATGGATCGACGCTCACCCACTGAGCCACATTGGCCAGGCCAAGGCTAGTTGATAACTATTTAATAAGTGCTTTGTATGTGCCAGGACCGGGGCTAGGCATTGGCCTTTCTAAAAATATGTTTTCTTCTTTGCCCAGCACATGCCACATGCTTACTGAGTGAATGGCTGAATGAGTTATCTAGTACAGAGATCCTCAAACTTCAGTGTGCATATGAATCACTTGAGGAACTTGTAAAAATACAGATGCTGGGGCCCCACCCTAAAACTATTGAAGTTCAGTCACCTGCATGTTTAACAAGCTTCCCAAGTGATTGTGATGCACTCCAAAGTTTGGGATTGTTGAGAAGTCCCACTTATTTTCAGAAAAGACTGCTTACGCCATTCCAGGCAGATAAAAGCCCACTCTGCATTTGTTTCCTCAAAGTAAGGAAGACACTATTTATTAAGCATCTATTAAGTATTGGGTGAGTTATATTTAGGAGCCATGCTGGCTGGGCAAAATGTCTTTTCTTTTACAAAATGATGGTGATGGCAGTTGATTGTTTCTCCATTTTTTTAAATTACAGTTTACATCCAATATTATTCTGTATTAGTTTCAGATGTACAGCATAGTACTTTACAAAGTGGTCCCCCTCTCTTTTTTTAATGTTTTGGTAAAATAAAAAAAAATAGGTAACTCTGGTTTGGGGTCCAATTTTTTTAAACTTTAATTATTAAAGAAAACATGCTTATTGTACAGAATTTGAAAAATATATCTAAGCAAAGAGAACAACATAGATATTTTTGTCTATTTATTCTGCCAAAACCTACCTCCATCCCACCTACTCTTAACCCCACGCTAATACAAGAGTTGAGAGGAGGAATGACAAATACAGGAATTTTACTTTTTCATTTGCTATTATATCCTGAGTACTTCCCATGTCATGAAGATTTTTGTTGAAATATCGTTGTTAATGGCTATTTGATACTTTATTGTAATTTATGAAACTATTTCTCTTCTGTTTTGATACAGTTTTAAGGCACGTCAGTCATGATTTTCCCCATGAACGCCTTTGACTCTAGCTACCCTCCAAATGTTCATGTTACTTAAAAGTCTATCTTTGGCTCTTCTTCTTCTTTCTCTTTCATTGATTTTCTGTTTCTATTTTTTTTCCAGCCCCTTCTATATGCCAGTGACTCCATATATATTCAGACCTCTCTCCTGAGTCTAAAGCCCATGAAAGTGAGAGAGTAACGTAAAAATAGTGGCAATGACTGCCATATTGAAGAGTTGGGGTCCAATTAAAAAAAATTAGACTAGTTCTGTAAATCCCAAATGTGGTTACTGCTGATTCAAACACAAGCCCCTTTTTACAATATGAGCCTGTTTCCTTGGCTTTCCCTGCAGCAAGTGGAAATCACTCACAACACTTCCCAGTACAATGAAGTAGCGTGTGTGTGTGTGTGTGTGTGTGTGTGTGTGAGTGATGTGGAAGAATGGACCAACTTTTCAGGGACAGGGGAGCTGCTCAGCATACCCATTTGATTGCTGCCTTCCCTCCCTTTCTGAGCCTGGCCAGGGAGGGAGCCATCAGGGCTGGGGGCAGGGAGAGGAGTATGGCCACAATTCCAGCTCTTTTTCTTGGCAGTTCAAACCCTATTGTAATACATAAGTATTACACTCCTCTGAAGCCTGAACTTCTCAGGATAGGAGGCAGGAAGCTGAGCTGGAATATGAAAGGGTTTGAAGAGGGCTGAGGTTACACAAATAGCTCTGCTGACCCATGCACAGGGTGCCTCGGCCTCACGGGCTTTGCTCCACTTCCTGTCGGGTTGGAGAAAATCGCCTGGAAGATCCAGCTCGGCTTGGCCAGGCCCAGCCAGACCTCTCTCTTTCCTGCCCAATTTTCTGGTCTTGGGAAATCTGAGGAGAGGGAGGTTAGGCAGAAGAGTCTGCTCTGATCTATCTCAAGACGATTCGGTCCTCAGGCACTAATGTTGAGGAATGAATTACTCAATATCCTGGTGCTTGATGATATGATCTTCTAGGTATTTTTTTTTTCTCAAAAGCCATCCTCTTGCCCAACCTCCAGATACTTCTCCTTTCTTATTTCCACTTCCTCATACAAACTTCTCAATACTGAAGAAGGAGCAACCCAAAGCACAACCTAGAGTTCTTAGAGTCTGCGGGAAGGGAGAAGCTGGAGGAGGACTGGGATTGGCGCAATGACTGGACTTGGATGACCCCAATGCAAGGACTTTCCAAAAAATACTGGGACTTCACAGAGACGGGGGCTCTAGAAGCTTGGGTGTTGGAGGCCATCTCATCCCACAAACCCACCACAATTAGGGATTCCTCCTAGGACACCCCTAGTATTGAACCCCATCAGAAGAACCTTTGTTTGGCAGCATTACAGTTAGAGAAATCCACTCATGCTTCAAGACCTGATGATGCCCTCGTTAACAAAGGAGAGGAAAGGGGGGTAAAAATCCAGGCGTGTCTGGCCCCAGAAGCCAAACAAACATCCCAGAATGTCAGTGTTCAGAATGACACTTACCTAGGTATTATCTCAAGACAGCATTACAATTTAGTCCTAACTGAGGGTCTAGAAAGGTGAGTTTTGCTCAAGTCTTCGTTCTTTTCCTAAAGGCCTCCAGGAGCTGACTCTATATCTTGGATTACATTAGCCACTCCAGGACTCGCCTACTTGACCCAAGTAAGCTCCAGTACAACAAAGGCATTCTGAAATGAATGTCTTCAGAAGTTGGGTGATACTGCAATTCTGTATTTCTAGGTTGACTCCTGTAAGCAGTGTGGGCCGGAGAGACCTGTAGGAATGCCTTGGACTGGAGTTGGAGGAATGGAGCCTCACATAGACCATGAGCTGATGGAGCAAGCAGTCAGGAATGGAGATGGGTCACTGTCCTTCTGGCTGAGTCTGCCTATCTCCCTGTGAGCTATATAGCCTCAGCATATCTGTTTACTTCATATCTGTGTTTATCTCCTTCCTGGACTTCCCTTTCTTTCCCCCCCTGGGGCTGGACCTGGTCAGTCTTCTCTACTCCCTCAAGATCCCTCCCTGGCTAATCACATGCCATATATCTTTCAGTATTGCCATGGCTTCCAAATATATGGACTGGTCTTTAATTCAGTTCTGAGCTCCAGTTTTGCAATTAGCTCCTCCCAAACACTTACACTTGGCTGACACACATTCAACTCACTTGTATTAATTTATCAGTTCACTCCCCCGTACTGCTATGGGAACATCTGACCTTGTCCCACTTCTTAACATTCTTCAATGGTGTCTGATTTTCCTCCCCAGATATGTAGACGGGACAGGGGTAGGGTGAGGTGGGGGTGACTGAGAGTTGGTTTGAAGTGTTCTGGGGATCTGGAACAAACAGAGAAGTTATCTGAGATCCAATAGCACCATGGTCGGCAAACCGGGGCTTGTGAGCCACATGTGGCTCTTTGGCCCCTTGAGTGTGGCTCTTCCACAAAATACCATGTGCGGGGCACGCACGTACAGTGCGATTGAAACTTCTTGGCCCGGGGGGAGGATGGGGATTAATGGGGGGGAATAAGGACACATTTGTAATGCCTTAACTCATAAAGAATTTTTTTTTAAAAAAAAGGGAAAAAAATATTTGCTAGAGTCAAGGATATTTAAATAGCAGAATTTTATGAGAATATACAAAATAAATAATTTTGCATAGTAAAAAAAAAAAAAAAGAAACTTCATGGCCCATGCTCAAAAGTTGGTATTTTGTGGAAGAGCCGGTATTTTGTGGAAGGGCCACACTCAAGGGGCCAAAGAGCCGCATGTGGCTCTCGAGCCGCGGTTTGCCGAGCCGCAGTTTGCCAACCACTACAATAGCAGGTCAAGAGTAAGGTAAACAGTTTAGAGGTGGATTCCAATGCCAAGTAGAGCAAAGCATGTGAGGAGAAAATGCCCTGTGACAAAACCACAGGGATCAGAGCTGGAGGAGGCGACTGGATGAGAAGCAGCCCCACAGGAGGAAGCGAGGGAAAGCGAGAATAACGGTTGGTCACCATTTCCAGGCATCGCTCATGCATCTGGTGTGTGAGTCAGGAACAATCAGAGAAGCTAAGGAACAGAAGAAAACTAGCAGACTGTCATCTCCTCCGTAGCAGAACATTCAGATCCTTTCCGACCTGGTTCATGCTTACTTCTCCAGGTTCACCTTTGTCACTCCTCAGCTCACCCCAGTACTACAGGCATTTTCCCGAATTCGGTGTGGCTCCTGTGGTTCTATGTACATGCACAATTCCCTCTGCCTCGAGCAGTGATGCGAACCTTTTGAGCTCGGCGTGTCAGCATTTTGAAAAACCCTAATTTAACTCTGGTGCCGTGTCACATATAGACATTTTTTTGATATTTGCAACCTTAGTAAAACAAAGACTTATATTTTTGATATTTATTTTATATATTTAAATGCCATTTAACAAAGAAAAAATCAACCAAAAAAATGAGTTCGCGTATCACCTCTGACACGCGTGTCATAGGTTCGCCAGCACTGGCCTGGAGTATCATTGCCATTGGTGTCTACTCAGTGAAGACCAACTCACCCTTGTAGATGAGCCCCAGATTTCTCAACTCCTTCAGACACAGTGAGTAATTCTAATGTCACCTGAGGCAAATCTTCTTACCCCAATTATTTCATTGCCACATTGTGTAATAATTGTTTATCTGCGTGCCTGAACTGAACTGTGTACTCCATGAGGACAGAGCCTACATCTTACTGACTGTTTAAACCCCAGCACCTGCCTGGTTGGCATGGCTCAGTGGCTGAGCGTTTATCTATGAACCCAGAAGGTCATGGTTCGATTCCCCATCAGGGCACATGCCCGGGTTGCAGGCTCAATTCCCGGTGTGGGGCGTGCAGGAGGCAGCCAATCCATGATTCTCATCATTGATGTTTCTATCTCTCTCTCCCTCTCCTTTCCCATTTGAAGTCAATACAATTCTATTTAAAAAAATAAACCCCAGCACCAAACATACTGGCTCGCACATACTTGGTGCACCCTAAACATTTCTTGGGTGAATAAATGAACAGATTAATGGGCTCACATTCTCACAGGGGAGACAAGCAAGTAAAGAGAAAATTTCAAAGCTGTGTGAAAAGGGCCATGCTAATAGGTCAACTTGGGTACAGAGAGGAAGGAATGCTTCATTTCAGGCAGTTGTACCCCACTTTCTCCCCCTTGCATTATGCAATTCAATATAAAAACACCAAACAGTAAAATAAAATTTTATTTTTGAGACAAACAAGATATCTTATCCATAGGAATGAAATCAGATAAGCCCTTTCTTTCTGGGAAGGGGGCAGTGCCTTGTTATGTTTGTGACTATCAGTTAGGGTGCTGGCAAAGTGAAGAATGTAACTGAAGAGAATGTAGTAACTGCTGGCAGAGATGTGGGCAGGGTTGAGGAAACCAGTCAGGGCTGAAGAGGCACTTAAAAACTTGCAACAGCTGGAGGCTGTTGCCACATCTAAGCCTGAGGTCTAGGGTGGGAGCCTGGAACTCAATGAGGAGCTCAGCCACTGTCAGAACCTCAGCCTGGCCCAACAAGCTGGTGATAGGGGAACCCCAACCACGCTCTTTTCCCACAATCAAAATCTGCCTCCAGCTCTCCTTAGCTGAGCTCAATCAGAAGCCAGAGAGCAAGAGAGCCCTGGTGATAGTTCATAGAGGTCAGACTCCAGGGTGGAGAGGGGCCGAGAATGGATCTGGGTGTTAGGAGAGCAAACAGAACGATCAGCACAGAGGGAAGATGCCTCTACTCTGCAGGCGATCTGAGTGTATGATCATTGCCTTTTGGGTAAACATTAATTTGAGCCTTGCGGATGACAATTTTATGTCTCATGTTTTGTATATTTAGGCATTTGTGTGTCCAAGTGTATTGAAATATGCGCTTTTATTAGTGGGTCTGGGTGGGTACCTATGTTTCAAAAAAGCTTTCCAAGTAATTTTGATAGTCTTCGCTTTTTAAAAATAATTGTACTTATTGATGAGAGAGAGAGAGAGAGAGAGAGAGAGAGAGAAGAAACATTGATTTGTTGTTCCACTTATTTATGTAATCATTGGTTGCTTCGTGTATGTGCCCTGACCAGGGATCATGCCTGCAACCTTGGCGGATGGGGGCGACACTCTAAGCAACTGAGCTACCAGCCAGGGCAGATAGTCTTTGCTTTTTGAAAATCACTTTTATAGTTCCACTTTCTCATGTTTTAAAGAAGGAAATTAAGGTCCAGAGTAATGGAAAAATGCCATTTTTAGGTGACGTTAAAGGGTTTGGCTAGAATAGTGACAGGTTTGCACTTATCACAGAACCCAGTTCGTTCTTCCATTTTACTGATGAGGAAACAGACTGCTAAGATGGAGTGATGGTCCCACTTAGTGTTATAAGTCATATAGTCAGGTAGTGAGTTAGTTATATAGTAAGTCACAGAGAAGGAGGGGCTAGCTGCAAGACCAGTATTTTTAACTCTCAATCCAGCGTTCTTCCAGGCAGCACACTTTGCAGGAAGGTGTGTGTGTGTGTGTGTGTGTGTGTGTGTGTGTGTATGTGTATGTGTGTGTGTGTGTGTGTGTGTGTGTATGTGTTGGTGTGTGTGTGTGAGAGAGAGAGGGAGAGAGAGAAAGAGAGAGAGAGAGAGAGAGAGAGAGAGAGAGAACGAATGAACCCCGGGGCAACAATTCTAGTGTTCTAATCTCCTGTTCTGGTAAGGTGGGTCTCCCCACAGCCTCTGATTGGAAAGAAAACAGAGCAGGCAGGCAGAGTACATTGGCCAGTGGGGCTCTATGCAGAAAGGGCCTGGAGGGACAGGGGAAGGCTGTGGGTGACCTTCAGTCAGAGATGCAGAGTCAGATACTTTAAAGGACTCTAGGCCAGCTTTTTCTGGGTGGAGAACTCTCTGGGTGTGTTGGGATTCTGGGAAAGTCTGGAGGGGAGAGATAATGGTCTTAGTAAGAGGAATGTGGTTTAAGCGAAAGGGAATGTCTGTTGTGAAGTGGTCTAAAGATCAGTTAAATATATTTTTATTGATTTCAGAGAGGCAGAGAGAGGGAGAGCTAGGAACATCCTATATAATAAAAGGCTAATATGCAAATTGTCTCCTCAGGAGTTTGGCCGACTGGAAGTTCAACTGTTTGCTATGATGTGTGCTGACCACCAGGGGGTGGCACGGAATGAAGGAAGGCCCCAGCCAGCAGCCGGAAGGCCCCAATCGGCCCTGATCACTGGCCAGGCCTAGGGACCCTACCCATGCATGAATTTTGTGCATTGGGCCTCTAGTCAATGATAAGAGCGAATCACTGATGGGCTGCCTTCTGCACACCCCATACTGAGGATCAAGCCCACAGCTCAGACATGTGCCCTGATCAGGAAGCTTCTTAGGCTTACACTGGGGATTAAGCCTGCAACCAGGTCATGTGCCCTGACTGAAATCAAACTGGCAACCTTTTGGTGTATGCAACTTCTTGGTGTATGTAACTTCTTGGTGTATGTAACCTCAGTGTATGGGATGACGCTCAATCAACTGAGCCACCCTGTCTAGGAAGGTTCCTAACTTAAGTTCTTTATGAGAGAGAGTACATGTTTTTGGTGAGCTTATAGGGTGTTGATTGCCTTCAGCTCAAAATAATTCACATGCCAAAGTGGCAAATTCTGGGGTGGCCTGTCCTAAATCCCTCCTCTAAAACTTCTTGAGACGTTTCACTTTCCAGAAGTTTTAGTACACTATTGATATTAAAGCTTAATTTTAAAAAACTTCTAATAAATTTATTCAATCTTATCCAACTTGATCACATATAAAATTTCCTCTCTCAAGATTCCTTTTCATAAACTTTCTACAACTTTCTGTGTCTCTTTTCGTTGGTCTCTTGTTCTCTTACCCAATTCAGAAATAATCGTGATAAAAATCTCTTTATTTCCCTAATGAAATACATCTCCATATCTCATATCTTTCTTTTTTTCCAAGCCAAAACACATCTTATTTTTTTGGTATATATAGTTGTTTTTCCTATTATCATTCATTTTTGTAGCTTTAATTACATATATTAAAATTCTTAAAATTTTCTTTAACTACCAGAACATTAAACAAGTTTATTTCAGATGTAATAGCAATGTTAAAACCAACAAATTTAATTCTTAATGGCACCAAGTAAACTTAGTCATTTAAGTATTTTTAAAGTTATTCCCTCCAAAAAACGGAGGGAGCTTTTCTTTTTCACCCCACATACCATGGTTTCCCAATAGCTCTGTTTTTGGAGGACTTTCAATAAATTAGTAAACTGCTTTGGGGATATTTTAGAACTTCTTTCCCCAAATAAAAATGAATCTGGACAAATTATATACTGCATTGATTTCTCTGCAGATTCTTTCCTTAGAACCTAAATGCAACTGCCATATGGTGTAATTTCACCCCACAGTAAAAACTATCTGTACTGAAAAATATGATGGAATCATATTCTGCAATCATCTATCTAGTTAATAAAATTGTTTTAGCTTAATTTTAATTTTTTAAATCATATTTCAAAATAACCAACTCAACATGGGACATTATTTCAGTCTTTACTGACTCATAGGTATATGAACTAGTACCCAGATCTTCTATATCTTCCTCTTCTATAAGTGGATGAAATTATTTAATACAAGTTTGATGTAAACAATGAACACATTAAAAAAATTTACAATTTAGGTTAAAATCATTTACTAGCGTGGAAAAAGAAACACTATAATGAGAGGGAGCCTACACTCTCAATTCAAAGTCTAGTATTTTTTTCCTCCTTCAATAACATGTACTTATTGTCATAAGGCAGCTATATATGTGTTCAATAAACACATTTAGGAACACATTCATAGTACTGATTAGAAAGTCCAGATGAAATGGTTATAGAAGTAGAGGCAGTGTCATTTCAGGAAATTCATTTATATATCAAAATCTATTTGATATCTGGAAATTTACAAAAATGCTGAATTCTTCAAAGTAATAATGCCTTCTATAACTCAAGCCCTCTTCTCTTGGCAAGAGCAAGTTGAAGCTTATCCATGAAGGTAAAGGTGCTTAATGATGAACTTTTCCTCTAAGCTTAGATTTAGACTGAATATACCCAAGAAATCAGCATCGTCTTTCTACATTAGAACCCTATAAAGTTCATCAACTATCGTCCTTTTCTGCATTATTCTTGGCACTCAATTAAGACTGCTGAAGTCTATTGTACTTTGTACTTTCACATACAATTCTTAACCTTTAAAAACCTTAATTTCTAGTGAAAACTAAGAAGTAAGCAACTGTGAACTGTCTGTTACATAAGTATTATTTTAGATTGACAAATTTATGAAAACATTTCATAATTTCTAAAATTACTACCATAATATGATAATGTACGATAATGTAAAAGACTGTAAAAATTGCATCCGAACTGCTTCTGGCATATGGAATAAATTAAATTTATCTACTTTGATGGCAAGAGCTTTTTCTTATTAGTTTTTGTGGAGAAAACTAATAAAATTTATTTGTATTTGTCCTTGGGGTCAGAGGAGCCATTTGTGCAAACAACAACAACAACAACAAACACCCCACAACCCTTTTGGCTTTCTTTCCCCCACTTCAGCCTTAGGAACAGGGGATGATAAATGTAGGTGGGTTTGAACTGCTTCTACAGCTGTATATCTGGTTTTGCAAAGATTTATAAGATAAGAACAACTACCCTCAAAACCATAACTTAACCCCTCCCCAACAATTTTTTTGTTAAAAACGTTTCTTTTTCAGACTAATTTTTTTATTTTGGTTCTATATAGTATTTTTGATGCTGGTTATGAAAACAGTTTGTAACTCGTCTTCCTATAAACCATATTTTTTTACCATATTTTCTTAGTATACTCGTCGACGACTGAAAAAGAACATTTTGTGAAAACGAGTATACACGTTTCTGCCGGGGAAGGGGTAAAGTAACATCATTGATTGATCTGTCTGTCTAACTACTAGTACATCTCCCCAATTTGCATCTTTTCCTCTAGGTACCTAGTTTTATTTTAGCTTGAGGAGGAGGCTCAAAGACTCCACATACATGAGAGGTTCAGGGACAGAAAGTTAATTGAGGTATATATGACATTCTGAGCTAAGGATGAGGCAAGATGTCTTGAGGGCTTCAAGTGGTCATTACAGGATGATAAGAAGAGCAGATGTTTAGAAATTAAAAGTTTGCCCTGCCCTCTAGGTAGATCATAAAAAGGTATTTCTGGCAATAACTCTTATATGAGCAAGCCCCCTAATTTACATTCATTAAGGGAGAGGTTAAAGTTTCTCATGAGCCTGCAGGGTCTTTATTGCCCTCAGCTCAAAATAATCCACATGCCAAAGAGGCCTCTTCTGAACCCTTACACTTTCCTACACATGCTGGGCTTGGAAGGAGCCTTAGAGATCATCCACTCACATATGAGGAAATCAAGGAATGAGAGAGGAAATGATTCACCCAATCACACAGATGAAGTGACAAAACTGGGACTAGATCCCAGTCTACGTGACTGCCTATCAGGTCACCCATGTCATTCCCATGACTCTGGACACAAGTTTCAAATGTGCCTGTGTACCTGCGGTCTGTGTAATACCAACATTAAATCTGCTTAAGTTGTATTTTTGGCAAAGTTAGTTCCCATTCCTTTGGGTCCATAAGTATGCTCAGCTTTGCCTGTCCATCCATCATTTCCGGTGTGTTCTTCTATGTATTACAGTTGTATTACAGCTGTGTGCAGCCTATATGTGTCTCTGTTTTAAGATGAAAGATGTGTGTCAACCTGCGGTTGTTGGTTTTGTGTCTATGTGCTTGCTTGGTGCCTAAGGGCAATTGTGATTCTGTAGTTGCTTGTGTATATGCTAGGATTAGGGGTCCATGGGCTGCTGTGTACCTACTTATGTGCCTCTTTTCATGTTGAAAGTTGCATGTCTGCTGACCACAGCGTGTCCATCTAGATGTGTGTTTGCACACAGTAAAGGATGTGGGTTTAAGTTTAACTGTGTCCACGTGGACTGCATGTTGCAAGGCTGAAGGGAACCTGTCTTTTTCTTCTATCCCCGGATTATGAGAAAATGTGTGTAGCCGTGTGTCCAGGACAGGAATGTTTGTGTCTCACACAAGCTCGGTCCTCCCCCAACAACTGGGGTTACGTCTAGTTCAGGGATGCTTTGGCATTGCTTTCCCTGGAGGCCTGGACTCCCCGGGCTGCGTCCCGGGAGCAAAAGCCCTTGGGGCCTGGGGAGGTGGAGGGGGTGG
>NW_006295913.1:283109-284725 GCF_000327345.1 Myotis davidii
GCAGGCGCCTGCTGCCGGGTCCTGCGTGGGCAGCCTGTGGGGAGGCGTGGGAGAGGGCGAGGGAGGGCAGGAGGGTGCCTGGGACCTCCGGGGAACCCTGCCCCAACATTTCTTTCCTCCCCTTCCCCATTTTATCAACAAGTCTGGGTCGGGGAGGGGACCCAAGTCAAAGCTTCGTAGATAAGACGGAGCAGGAAGAGGGGTCGTTATCTATTGACACCTCTTCTTGTTCCGACTTTCTCAACTCTAACCCTTTCCCCATATTTCCTCTAATGCTAAGTTCTTTAGGACTGTCAAAGTCTCCCCCGCTACTACTGGCTATTTCTTCTAGAAAATAGGGGGCTGGGGGAGGGGTTTGGAGCAGAGGTTGCTGCTCCCAGGGGCTGGCTGGTGGATGCTGGGGAGATCTGGGTTCCGTGGGGGCTGTTCATCTGTCTCCTTCAGTCTCCTCCTCTGCCTGTGCCCTGCCCTGCCCTGCCCAGCCTGGATGGGGGATATCCAGAGGAAGGGACTTAGTCATCTTTTCTTCCTGTTCTCACCCTGGCAGAGTAAGGGCAGTCTTAGACTCTGGACCACCCATCTTGCTCTTCCCAACCCCTGCATCAGTCTGATCAGTCCCCAGGTAACTGGTGATCAGGAAACTGAGTGTGTCCCCTGAGCCCTGTGCTGGACAGCTCACCCAGACAGAGGCACCATCACGTTGGGCAGAGCGTGGGTATACAGGGCAGCTCGGCTGCTCTGACTAGCTCTTAGAGACCTTGTACCAGAAGCCCAAGGAAAGGAGTTTCAGGGGATCACATGTTCAGAATATCTCGGAGCTTGTTCCCCATCTCCTCCCAAGAATGTTGGAGCTTTGGAACGAGCTTAGAGAGCGCCTGCAGTGACCTTGGACACAATCTTTCTTTAGCTGCCCTCCCTCCCCAGGCCGGCTGAGCCCGAGTCAGCTGCTCTGACTTCCCCCTCATAGTTCCCCATCTCCTCCCAGCCGGTCTGCTGGCTTCAGATCAAAAGCTGGACAGAGAACCCCCACCCCCTCCTGTCTCTCTTTCTGAGGTGCCTTGAATTGTGCTTGTTCTCTGGGAAATGAGACTGACACCCCCTCTCCCTCCAACCTCCAGGTTCCTGAAATGGCAGGTGTTTCAGGGGCAGTTTTGCCCCCAACTCCTGGGTCCATTTCTCTAGCCAGCATCCCTAGCTCCTCGCCTTCCCCATGATGGTTGCCTTTACACTGGAGCAGCTGGAGTGGAGTCTGAGGAGCAGACTCGCTGAGGAGAGAGCCTGTGGGGCCTGGGGTGGTTGGCAGTGTACCACCTCACGCATTCCTGGCACTCACCTGGTGTTGCCAGGGCCCTAAGCCTGTGCCCCGGCCCCACTGCTGAGATCATGAGTTGGCCAGTTGGCCAGGTGTCTCTGTGGTTTTCTGCTGACTGCACTCCAGACAGCTGAGGGCTGATGCTGGCAGAGAGGAGCTAAAGGGGCTTTGGGGAGGGCCGAGGAGGGGGGCAGGAAGGGTGAAGCGTTTGGGCTGCAGGAGAGGACATTATCCCAAGATCTGTTTTCTGCCCAGTGAGTGACCATTCTGGTCCTGCCCCAGGGTCAGCAATGGATATGGCCAG
>NW_006295913.1:284898-309215 GCF_000327345.1 Myotis davidii
AGGGCAGTGATGGGCTTGTTCACATTCTGCTGGCTGGTTGGGGCAGGCCAAACTGGTTTCTGTGTGTCAATCCTCCGAACAGGGAGGTGGGCCTGTCTCTGGGGTGAATGTCTGGGCCGGCTCTGAACTTCCGAGCTCTGAGTGCTGCCCTTGTCCTATGTCCTCCAGGTGAAGAGTGAGGGGCCCAAGCTGGTGCCCTTCTTCAAGGCCACCTGCGTGTATTTTGTGCTCTGGCTGCCCTCGTCGAGCCCGTCGTGGGTCAGCGCCCTCATCAAGTGCCTGCCCGTCTTCTGCCTCTGGCTCTTCCTTCTGGCCCATGGCCTAGGCTTCCTGCTGGCCCACCCCAGTGCCACACGCATCTTTGTAGGGCTCATCTTCTCCACCCTAGGTGATGCCTTCCTCATCTGGCAGGACCAGGGCTACTTTGTACACGGTCAGTTGCTGCAGTAGCTACCTGGGAGGAATCCTGGGGCTCGGGGCTAGAGAGTCCTAGAGGGCTAAGTAAGGATTTGGGAGCTTTGGGACAAGAATATGGGGAATCTGAGGGGTTTTGAGACCCATAACTGTGGGGCCCCTGTTGGAGGATGACCTTGCTGGTGATCAGTTCTGGAGTTCCTCAGGGGAGTTGGGGGTCTTTACCTTTGTGGATTTCTTCCCGCCCCTGTTCCTCCCAAAACAAAGCTCCTGGGTTGTCCCAAATGTTCCATTCCCACCCCAGCCCCTGTACTCATCACTCACCTAAGCCTGCCCTCAGCAGCGCCTCATTCTCTCACTCCCAGGTCTACTGATGTTTGCTGTGACCCACATGCTCTACGCCTCAGCCTTTGGTATGCGGCCATTGGCTCTTCGGACAGGTCTGGTGATGGCAGTGCTGTCGGTCCTGTTCTATGCCTTCCTCTACCCAGGCCTCTCAGGTCCCTTCACCTACTTGGTGGGGGCCTATGTGGCTCTTATCAGCTTCATGGGCTGGCGGGCTATAGCAGGGCTACGGCTGGTCGGGGCGGCCTGGCGCTGGACTGAGCTGGCGGCTGGCAGTGGTGCAGTGCTCTTTATCATCTCTGACGTGACCATCGCTGTCAACAAGTTCTGCTTTCCCGTGCCCTACTCGCGGGCAATCATCATGTCCACCTACTATGCTGCCCAGATGCTCATTGCCCTGTCAGCTGTTGAGAACCGGGAGCCAGTGGAAGACTACAGACTGAGCAAGGCCAACTGATACCCCAAGGGCTAGGGTCTGGTCACCTGTCCTCTCTTGGGACTGGGGTCCAGAACCTGGGAACCTGCAAGAGTTGGTTCAGGATGGCTGCAGTTTCAGACTGAGGCAGCAGGTACCACCTGGAAAATGTACAAGTTTGATGGGGTGAGCAGGAAAGGACCTCTAGCAAAGCTGGTGGTCTAGGGCAATGCTGAGAGCTAAAGAGCGTCAGACTAATATTCCTCGCTGGAGCCAGAAGTAGACATCTCCCCACCTCTACCCCATTGGGATTGTCAAAACCCCTCTGGAGGGTGATGGTGCTCAGCTTCTTGACCTCCCCGCGCTTCTACTAGATGGAAGAGTCTGGCTCACCCACTCTCACTCTCTCTGATCTATGTAGAGTTGAGGGGGAGGGGAGAAATCTGTGCTAAGGCTTGAAGCCCCTTTCAAAGGCCCCTAGTTGGGCAGATTGGATGGAGTGGAGTCTCCCTTTCCCTCACCTATCCTTGTTACTTGAACAATTGCAATCTCTGTGTGGTGGGTAGGAAAGTGTCTGACCAAGTAGGTAAGAGAGGGGAGTTCTTTGGCCTGGGAGCTTGGGGTATCAAAGATTCAAGTTGGTCCCACCTCTCTCAAAGGCCAGCCCAGAGCTCAGGCCCCACATCACCACCCTCAGACCCTATCCCCAGGGCGAGGGTGAACCATGCCAAAGGAAGGGGCCAGCCTGTGTGTGTCGATGTGTGTGCAATCTGTCTCCCAGCCTGTGTCTTGCTCTGCCATCTGTCTCTGTCCTGCTGTCTGTCAAAGTCTTATAGGGAGAGGCCTCAGGGAGCTGCTGAGGGATACTGGGCCTGGCTTGGAGAGTTGGGATTCCCCCCCCCCCCAAGTTCTTTCTTCCTACCACTCTTACACTGGGAGCAAGAGGAGGGGGGGCGTCCAATGACACTCTAGGGTCATAAGACCCAAGGCACATTCAATGCAAGGTGAGCAAGGATGGGGCAACTCCATCCTTTACTGTTCATATGAAAAAATAAAAACCAAGGGCCGCTGGCTGCCCTGCTTGTCTGTCTGTGTGGTGCTTGCCTATCCTGGAGGAGGGTGTGGGGGCATGGAGCCAGGGGCCCTGGATGTCCTCATAGTCTGGGTCACAGTACTGGCCAGTGCATCTTGGCACCAGGCTGGTTCCCTGGCTCTGGTAACACTGCTGGTTTGAGTGGGTCTCACTTCCCTGGTCACATGTTTGGGTGAGAATGCAGTTCAGGAGGATGGGGGATGGGTAGAATTTGCCACTGTCCAAATTTGTCCTGAGGCACTTGCCTGTGCACGGGTGCCCAGCACCTTTGGTGGTTCTTAGTTACTCTGTGTCCTCCTGCTGCCCACCTCCTCCCTGCCTCACCCCAGACCTGCTGCCTGCTCCAAACAATCCAGATTCCCTTTAGCCATCTTCTCTCTTCTTAGACCCAGGGCTCAGTTGAACAGCTTGGAGGAATGGGATCAGACTGGGTGATTCATACTTTTGATGTGAAGCCCTGGTAGAGTTATGTTTCTCCCCTACTCCAGGGACATTTGCATCTTAATGGGTAGTGCTCTGACCCAGAATTTGAAAGGGAAGCCTTGGGTGGTTTTGAATAGTAGAGGGGTTGTATAGTTATGGGGATATGACAAAGGCAATGCAGGTCCCTTGTGGGTATTGAATGAATCAGTGATTTTCAAAAAAGGGTTTTAACAGAAATCTCTGATAGGAAATAGCAAAATAATAAGTAAAGGAGGAGGCTCAAAGACCCCTACCCCCCCCCCCTTTTTTAAAGGGAATGATTCCACTGCAAAAACAAGTTTAAAACCTAGAGCTGGATGACTAATTCTTTCTAGCTCTGAGATGATCTAGTTCTCAAACGTTGGGAACCCTGGCCACTAAAGAGGCAAGGTCCCGAGGCCCTTCAAACCCCAGAACTTTGATGACAGACCTACATGATGGTAAAGAAATGGGAGGGAACAGGATGGGGAGAAGGATGAATCAGGCAAGACTTGCCCACCTATGCCAGGAGAGGAGGGGAGTGTGCAGTGTGGCTACGGAGGAGGGGAAGGCAAAGGCCCAGTCAAACGGAGGCTGGTCACTCTACGTGGGTGGGTTTGGACTAAGCTCTCAGCAGTCTGGGTTGTGTGAATCCCCTTTCCTCTTCCACTTCCATCTCCTTGGTCCCTGCTGTACATCAACTGTATACCACCCTCAGAGACAGGAAAGGGTGAGCTTGCTCAGTTTATTGTCCCATCCCTTCACTGAATGTTTACATTGACAAGCACCAGAGAGCAAACTGGGTTTCCCTCACTGGGGCCATACAGAGGACAGGCCAAGAGGACCCACATCACACCATCCTGATGCCGGGACTGGGATGGAGCTCACATGAGGTACTTTGATTTCTTCTGCAGGCTCTCGGTGACTGATGCTAGAATTGTCTTGTCATCTTTGTCTGAAACAGCAAGGCAAGAGTTTGTTAGTTTAGTGATGCCAGGGGTAAGGGAAACTCCACATAGCTGTTACTATGCAGGAACTGCCTGGGACCCTCAGTTCTTCCCTGGGGCTGGGCCCCAGTTCTAGTCTCCCAAGGTCAGCTGAGTGTGTGTAGCCAAGAGCTGCCAGTTATTCAGCACTTAATATTTGCCAGGCACTTCCATGCACTCTCTCACTCATCCCTAAGTAGATGAGAAAATAGGCGCAGAATGGCTTGCCAAGGTCACATGTCTGGTCAGAGGTGGAGCCAGGGCCCTGGCCCATGTGTTTAACAACCAGAATTGAGTTGTCAGGGATCTTTCTCCAGCTGTGGAATGAAAGCTAGATATCTCCTACAGTGCCTTCCCTGGTCTAGTTCTGTCACAGTTCAGCAGCCACTCTGAAGGCATCACAGTGTGGCAGGCATTTAGCTGACTTGAGAGACAAAGCAACAGGACAAGGTCCTTTCCCCAAGAAAAGGCATCTATAACAGGATGAAACAGGTCTATAACTAGGGAGACCATGGACACCAATGGAATGTCATGGGGAGTTCAGGGAGTGGCAGTGGATGAAGCTTGGAGAGGTAGTTGTGGGCAGGGTGGAGCCTTGTTGGTTGGGATTTTATTGAGAGGATCACGGGAAGGCTAGGAAGTTAAGCAGGAGGGAACAAGGAAGGTCAGCTTTGCATTTAGTTCATGCTACTAGCTGTGTAGCTGTGAAGACAGTAGACGGTGTAGGAAGGCATCACATATTTCCCCTACATGTGCACACACGAGCAGAAATGTGGCACACACATGTGGAGTGTGGGCATCCATTAGGTTCCCTTTAGCCCTCTCATTTGTGCCTCCCATTTTCCCCTTATCCGAGACCAGTCATTTTTAATCTTGAATCACTTGCAAAAATTTGTAACCTAAAGATTCTTTCCATGATTGGGGAGTCTGGCTCAGTGTCTTTTTCAAGGCAAGTCTAGGCCTACCAAAGATTGCAAACTACAGTCTGCTGAGGGTTTGCCAACTCACATCTGCAGGGGCCAGGCACATAACAAATGACATTGAGGGTGGAGAGTGGTACCAAATAGGGCCAATGTTTAACCACCTGATGGCAGATTAAATACAAAACGTTGCCAGCCACATGAAGAGAGTCCACAACCCCCAGGACTGCCATTTTGTGCCCCTGCCCCAGATGGGAAACAACCCGTTTCCATGCCCACCCCACCCCAGGCTCTTCCCACAGCACTCTTACCATAGACAGTGAGTGTGCAGTTGCTGCGGTCCTTGCCCAGCTCGTTCTCCACCAGCACGCTGTACTCGCCGCTGTCCTTGAGTGTGCAGGTAGGGATGACAATTGTGCATACCCCGCTGGTGGAGTTGTACCAGAACTTGGAGTTGGCTGTGATGTTAATGTCACCCTTGTAGAGGGTCACAGTGGGCCGGGGGTTCCCAAGGAAGGCACAGGTCATGGTGCAGTCCTGGCCACGCAGCACCGTGTGGGGCTTGAGCGGAGTCAGGAAGCGTGGCGCGTGGCGCCAGTCCTTCTTCTCATACGGCTTTAGCTTGGCGCTCAGGTCTTCGACTGCGAGGATGGAATGCAGAGGCTGTGAGCATCTCCAGGTGCATACCAGCTCAGAAGGTGCCCTTGAGACCCATCACATGGAATTTTGATGACCTGGGTTAAATTCCCAGATGCCACCAACTCTGGGGACTGACTCTTAATTGCTTCCTAAAGTTCTACCACCACCCTCCCACCCACATTACCCCTTCAGGGTTCCATGACATAAGCCAGGTCTGCAGGGTTTTATACTTTCCAGACCCTGGAGTCCTAGTCTTCTTTCTAGCCACTGGCTTCCCAGAACTGAGGTGTTATCCTGCTTTTAATCCCCCCTCCAAGCTTTCCTCAATGTCCTCCCAGCCTCCATGGTCTCAACACTCTCCTATATAGCCCTGCATTTCACATTTCCTGACACCATCCCTGCCCTAACCCCTTCCCTCCACAGTTGCTGAACTTCATGCCCACTCCCTTCTCCTTGGAGACCCTTCCCAGTCCTCACCGCCTTCATCCCCTGGGCTCAGGACCACTCTCAGCACTACACCCCGCCCCTCTCTCTGGCCCAATACTGTCCCCCCTCCCCAAGGGTATCTCTCCACCTCCACCTTAGTCTCACCTCTCAGTGTACCCCAAAGGTGGCTTCTCCCCTAGGCTTCCTGACCTTTATTGCTCTGCCCAGCTTCCCAATGTTCCCACTCCCAGCTCAGTGGTTCTCTGATTTTACCTTAAATCCTTGATACCCTCTTGCATCAGGGATCTCAGACATAACCTGAGCCCCTAAACACCCTGACTCACTCTTGTCCTTGTTGACGAGCCAAGTGTCCTTGGAGTCCAGTGGATCACTGTCACCGATTTCGTTCCGAGCCAACACTCGGAAGTAGTACTTCCTGCCAGGGAGCAACCCGGTCACGGTGTACTTGTTGCTGAAGACACGCTCTGCGGCTGTGAACCAGGTGGCGGTGCTTGCATCCCGTTTCAAGATGACATAGTGAGCCTCACCATCCTCCTGCACATCAGGGCTGTGGTTCCAGTTCAGAGTCACGGTGTTGGGAACCTCCTCAAACAGCTGTAGGTTTGTGGGTGGCCGTGGAAAATCTGGAATAGTCAGAGGGTCCATCAGTCCGTAGGGGTTTAAGGCTTTATTTAAGCTTCCAGCACTCTCTAAAATTTTATTTTTAAAATAACTGACTTGTCTTACAAATTGAGTCTTTTTTAAAAAAAATGTTTTTATTGATTTTAGAAAGAGAAAGGAAGAGAGAGAGAGAGAAACATCAATGATGAGAGAGAACCATTGATTGACTGCCTCCTGCACTCTCCCTACTGGGGACCCAGCCCGCACCCTGGGCATGTGCCCTGACCCGAAATGACCTGGTGACCTCTCAGTGCATGGGATGACACTAAAGACTAAACCAACTGGGCCGCAATGGCCAGGGCCACCCCAGTTTTTAATGGATTATCTTCCTCTGTCACCCATTCTCTACTCTGTTTTTCTGAACCTACTCTACATATGTCCTGACGCTCACCAGATAGGGCAGCAGAAGCTGAAACAAGGGCTTGGTCCTAGTTCAGTGCCCTTGGGGCTTCAGGACAGAGAAAAAGTGGCAACAACCCTCCCCATTAAGGCAAAGGCAGATCAAGTCTTCGTGGCACCAAAGAAGCCTTCACTTCCTGAAGGCATGATTTTACAGTGGTAGGAAAGCAAGCACAGAGGGAGCTATATTTTGGAGACTGTGCAGGGAGGCCCCCCGAGGCCTCTGCTACTGCCATACCTGCCACGCGTACATGGATGTCGTAGTGTGCCTCTCCAAACTCATTCTGGAGCAAGATGCGGTACACCCCCGAGTCGGAGCGCTTGGTGCTGTTGATGAGGAACTGGGAGTGGTTTTTGCCCTTGGCGATAGTTTCCCTGCCTTTGGTGGGGATGCCATCTTTCTGCCAGATCACGTTGGGAGGTGGTGAGCCCTGGTGGTGACAGGAGATGGCACCAGGGGTCACCCAGGCGGTATTTGGGGGGCAGGTTCTCCCCCAGTGTTGAGGAGTCTCCTGCCAGGCTCTCGTGTCAGCGCCTGGCAAGGAGCAGAGGCAGAGACTACGAGAGCTACAGCAGCTATCTTGGTTAGGTGGTGGACACTGGGGCCAGGGTCAGGAATGACTCACGGAGAAGGCAGCATGGATGCAGAGGGCTGTCCCAGCACGAACCACCATGTGACTCTTCAGCCGGGCGCTGAGGTCAAATTTGGGGGCAGCTGAGATGGAGGAGACAGAGATTGGGGCATCCTTCTCTCTTTCCAGAAGACTCAGTTTAAGCCTCCCCTCCAAAGCTTTTTCCAACCTCTCCTCCTTCATGCCCTCATCATAGGCCATACAGACATCTACAGCCCTGCATCACTGTGAAGCATTTATTTGTTTTCTCATCTGTCTTCCTCTAATATGAAAAACCCTTGAGGACAGGCCGAGTGCGTTATTTGTTTCATTATCCCTCTCATCTCCTTTGGCGCACAGTAGATACTACTTGGTACATAATGAGGTGTTTTTTGGTTTTTTGGTGGGGAAGCTCCTAGGATCACCCCTGGCTCTGTCCAGGCACAACAAGTATGGATGACTTTTTCTTGATCACAGTATGACCCAATTTTCCTCTGTGGAACGAGGTCCGAGAGAGGAAGGCTTGGAGGCTAGGATAAACCCCCGGCCCTCTGTGCTCTCACCTGGTGGTGGCATGGCACGGACCCCCTCGTCCAGCTCCACGGGCTCCCCAACCCCAGCCTCATTCACAGCCCGGATTCGGAAGAAGTATTTCTGCCTCTCAGTGAGGCCTCCCACCGTGTAGCAGGTGCCCGAGATGGGGATCTTTGTGCACTTGGACCACTCTTTGGAGTCTTCAGCTCGCATCTCCAGGATGTAGCCAGAGGGTGGGTCTCCCTCTGCAGGCTCCCGCCAGGCCAGGGAGATACTGGAGTTGGAGGAATCAGATACGTGCAGGCCCTGCACCAGGCCTGGGGGTTCTGGGGCACAACACACATCAAGTCAGCCCCCAAACTCATTTTCACTCAATCCTGTGCCAGTTCCCACATTCAATAGCCCTGAAAGCTAACTTCACAACTTCACAACTTCACTCTCACAATTAATACCTTCAATACCTGACCTTGCACACTCAACGATCTCCAAGTTCAATTCTCTTACTGACTCAACACTTTCACCCTTGAAGTCAGTATCCTCCAAATTCAACATATTATACACATTCAACCCCTCTATATGCAACCCCCCAACCTTTAACCTACCTATCTACACCACATCCATTCACATACAGTATCGCCACCTCAACTCCTAAACTCAACACTCTCCTACCATCTACTTAACACTACTCCATCCTCAACCATGCTTCTACTACTTCACTTAATACTAGAAATACTCAGAGTTTAATAAAAAAATTTTTCCCAACCTGCCTCCTCACTGTCTCTGGTCTCAATCTTTATTTGTTGGCTTTCTTATGTGTCTGAATTCTGTCTCTCTGGTAGGCTGGAAGCTCCCAGAAAGTGAAGACTCTTTGATACTGCCCCCTCCCAGCCCATTACACTTTCCCATAGAAGCAGTCCTCTTTCTAGGGTGAGTGGGCTAATTCCACTATGTGTTGGGGCCTGGCAGCCCCTAACTCACTGACAGGGTCTCTGGCCACCACTGAGTTGGATGGTATACTGGGATGTCCAGGGCCTGCCTTATTCACAGCTATAACTCGGAATTCATATTCTGTATCCTCCAGGAGACCATCCACTGTGCACTCGGTGCCTGAAATGGGAATTTGAGTGGTCATGAGGCCAGGAGATCCATGTAGTAAGAGGGCAAGGAAGAGAGGGTCGTGGATGCTATTAAAATCCCCAAAGGAATTGGGGAAGGGAGTATGTTCAGATCAGCATGGGTCATGGTCCACCCGGCAAACCTCTCTTAGTCCCTTCTGGGCCTCTGTCTCCAAGAACTCACCCTGGATGGGGTCCTTGTTGAATGGCACCCACAGGTTACTGCCTTTCTTCCTTCGTTCTACAATGTAGCCGAGCACTGGGGCTCCCCCATCCTGGGTGGGGGCATTCCACGTGATGGTCACGGACTCTTTGGTCACATCAGTCACTTGAGGCTGGGAGGCAAGACCAGGGGGCTCTATAGGGGATGGAGAGAGGGCAGAGGTTAGGAGAGGGAGCACATAGACAGTTGCCCACCCCGTGCTGACCTCTGGCTGCCTCCTTAAACCCATGATTCTTAACTCTGGTTGCACATTAATATGAAGTGGGAAGAAAAAAGGAACAAAAACACACCACCAATAATTAGTGTTTAGGTCCTACCTCCAGATAGTTTAATTTAATTGGCCTGGGGTGGAGGCCAGGCACCAGCATTTTAAAAAAGACTTCTGGTGATTCTAATGTGTAGCCAAGATTGAGAATCACCCACTTAAACCTTCCAACATGTGTCACCCCCAATGCCCCTGTTTCTTAAAAATTTATTTAGTGTGTGTGTGTGTGTGTGTGTGTGTGTGTGTGAGAGAGAGAGAGAGAGAGAGAGAGAGAGAGAGAGAGGGAGAGAGAGAGAGAGAGAGAGCGTGTGTTGGTTGACTTCTGTATGTGCCCTGACTGGGGATTGAACCCACACCTTGACATATTGGAATGACACTCTAACCAACTGAGCTACCCAGCCAGGTTGCTCCAGTTCTTAAGGTACTGTCTTGACACGCTGGGACATGGGATCAGTTGGAAGGAGTATAGCAAGTAATTAAGTAGTAATCTTAATTAAAATATTGATGTTATCAAGGGTTTTCTTTGGAAAAAATCTTAGCATGGATTAAGGTTATCCCTAAAATAACATCTCTCACTTGGGTTTGGGATGATTTCTGAAGTGGAGTCAGGTCCCTGGAATTGTGCACAGTTTTGGAAATATATGCAGGAGTATGCTATGCATGTGCTCTGACTGGGGAAAGTTTAGAATTCCTGCCCCACAGGATGTTTGGCTCTTACTCTGGAATCCATCGGTCTCATGGGTGGCTAGAGAAATGACCCTGTGAAATTCCCCACAGTCCAGCATTCCTCATTAGCTCAAGGCCCCCATCCTGAACCCTGAGTTTGCCACTGAGCTGTGGGCTATCTCACTGACCGATAGGATTTCCTGCAAACACTTCATCTGTCTCCAGAGGGTCGCTCACTCCTTCCGAATTGACGGCCAGGATGCGAAACTGGTAGGCTTTTCCCTCTTCCACTTTGTTGGTGGAGAACTGGGTGACTTTGCTGTCCACTTCGCCTATTTTAATCCAGGACTTCTTGCCGACTGCCCTCCGTTCCACTATGAACTGTGTCACAGGCCGCCCACCATTGTCCTTTGGGGCCTTCCACTTCATGTGCACACAATTACCCGAGAGCTCCAGGAACTCCACTCGGCCCTGGGGAGGCTTGGGACGGTCTGAGGACAGAAGATGCCGTCAGAATGGGGCTTTGGAGCAAAGGGTCACAGGGATTCATCCCACTTGCCAGTGGCCCAGCCAGACTAAAACATAGTTAGATTCTGAACTTTCTGGACCCCCCCGCCCCAACCCTTCCCTGTGTCCACTGCCCCTCCTTCTAAGACCTGTCTAAAGATTTGATCCTTGCCCCCGCGTCTCCTGTCTGTCTTGGAGTGGGTAGGCTAAAGACCTGAGGGGCCTTGTCAGACCCTCATCTTGTCCCCTTCTAGACAAGATCTCCCCCTCTTCTGAGCTTCCAGAAGTCCAGTGTTCTCTGGTATTAGACATGTTAGAATTACATGTCTACAAGTCTCTGGTCGAGGGACTGCTGGGGATACTTCACCTCTTGTGTCCTCAGGACTAGGAACACAAAGGAGGTGCTAAGTTTTGCTATTGGATTGAATCGAAACCCAAACCTTCCCACCCCACTGCTTGATGGAGATGCAGGAGGAGGAGGTAGAGATGGTGTGTGTGTGTTGCATGTGGAATATGGGTTCACTAAGGTCAGCTTCTCATCTCTTTACTCAACCTTATGCTCCGACCCATCTCATATCCCATTCCACTCTTATTCCAAGTTTTTCTCCAATCTCATTTTATCCTCAACCCCACTCCCAACTCCAATACTCTCCCCAACCAACCTTACTTCCATCCCTAAAATCCCACCTCTTTTACCTCATTGACACCATACTCCCAACCATGTCCTCATCTCCAAGTCAATAACAATACTTAAGTAACATTTGAAGGTCTATTATATGCTACGCACTATGCTGCGTGCTTTATTCACCTGAAGTAGATACTTTAAAAAAATCACCCTCTTCCACAGAGAAACTGAGGCTTAGGAAGGTTAAATGACTTGCCCAAGGCCACCTAGTTAGGAAGTGGGGCTTCTGGTTACAAAGCCAGAACTCTATTACCACTCTCAACCCAAACTCCAACTCTGTCTCCAGTCTGCCTCCTGCCCTGAGCACTGGACGCAAGTGCCCTCAGCCCAGCCCACCCAGGGTCCTGCCCTCACCCAGCACGTTGAGGTGCAGAGTGGCTGTGGCTGAGCCATGGTCATTCTTGAGCTTGAGCAGGACAAGGCCACTGTCCTCTCGCACGCAGTTGGAAATGGTGAGCAGTGCCTGGTCTTCCCTGCGCTCCATGGACACGCGTTCCTCCTCTGTCACCTCCACGCCATCCTTGTACCATATCACTTTGGGAAGTGGCTTTGCCCGGAAGGGCACCTTGATGTTCGCAGTGTGGCCCACCTTCACAGTCACTGGATGCGCTGCTAGTGCCTCCAGTAGGGTGGGGTCGATAGTAGGAGGATCTGCAGGGCCGGATGGTAGGGAAGACTCACCCAGTGAGGGTAGGGGAGGAGTTGAGGGGGTGGAGGAAGAGCATGTGGGTGTGGCAGGCGTGGTTGAGGTTTGTCTACTGTGGGACCTTACCTGCGATGAATACTGAGGCTTCACTCTCGGCGCCCTTGGCCCGGAATGTGTACTTGCCCTCATGCTCTGGGCCCATATTGGGGAAGATGAGCTTGTGCACCGCACCCTGCTTCACGATCTGCACGCCTGGCAAATCCGTGATCTGGGGGGCGAGAAGTGGGTGTGAGTGCGAGTGTGTGCCCGCTGAACCCCTTCCTCCAGGGTCCCTTCCCTGGCCCCTGCTCCAACCTCCTTGCCGTCCTTCAGCCACACGCCCTCCACCTTCTCATCGTTCAGCACTACGCACAGCTCAGCCGGGCTGCCTGTGGCCGCATGCACATCGGACATCCCACTCTTCACGCTGGCCAGACGTTCTAGGGAGAAAGGGAGCGGAGGCTTTGGGAAGGGGCAGGTGAACTGTATCTTTTAAAATCATTTATGACGAGCAGGTTTGGAAATGGTCAAATGGGTGATTGGGAAAAGGTCAGTGTGGGAACTGGAACAAGTTAGGTGAGGGGTTGGGGAAAGGTTAGTGGCACTGGGAAATGGCCACCGGGAAGACTAGGAGATGACTAACGGGGTTGGGGTGGGAGTAGCCAATCGTTCGAGAATGGTCAGTGGGACTTATGATGCTCAGTCAAAGAAAGATTAGATGGTGGGGATGCAGGTGGTTGGTGGAGTTGGGATGATTAGTTGTGGTGTGGATCAGTAGGCAATGGTCTGGGCTAGTGAGTGGGGTCTGGTCAGGATCAAGGGGCGCGAGATGCTCATGGTTGCTGGGGCTAGTCGGAGGCTAGAAGTAAAGGATGGATGAAATAAAGGGATTTTGGATAGAGTCCAAGAGATGGGGGATGATCAGGGTCTAGGAGGTAGAGATGTTCAGAGCCTGGGAGGTCAGAATGTGGGAGATGGGGGTGGTCAGAGTTGGGGAGGTAGAAACTGATCATGGTCTGGGGGAGGGTCGGAGTCATAGGGAGCTGATCCATATCCAGTACCCTCCACGGTGACTGTGGCAGTACTGTAGTATTCAGTGGGGTCCCCATCCTGCATTGCGACCACGGTGTACTCGCCACCATCACTGAGCTGTGCATCCTCAATGATCAGCTCTGCTCGCTTGCCCTCATGGTTCATGCTGTACTTGGTGCTGCGCTCCAGCAGCTGCCCATCCTTCTTCCAGCGCAGTGTCACGTTCTTGGATGTCAGCTCACACTCAAGACATGCACGGCTCCTCTCTTTCACACGTACATTCTTGAGGGTGCTCACAAACTTGATGGGGATGCCTGCGGACAGAGAAATGCTTGGCCCCTAACCACCTACGTCCTCTTCTGCAGCTACTTGCTGCCCTGTTCATCTTTTTGGCCCCAGAAAGCACAGGGACTTGTGACGTAGAGTGTGTTTACTTGCTAGCTGACTGCAATGCACTCATTCTGTGAGTCTCAGTTTCCTCATATGTAAAATGGGGTAAATGCCCCCCTGAAACCCCAAACATAACGTCATTGTCTCTCTGGTGTCTGGGTCTTTACACATGTATTCCCTCTTCTGAGAATGTCCCCTCCTCTCTCTCCTTCTCTGAAAGCTGAACTACTTTTTTGTTCTTCTTGGTAAAGCTTGGCCATCACCTCATCACATTCTTTCTGACATTGCCAGGAGGTGCCTCTTTGTGCTCCTACAGCTTCTGTGTCTCCCTCCATCACAGTAATGATAATTCCATGTTGCATGTGTCAAGTGTGGTTTCCATGTGTGACATGTTTCTTGGTGTACCCTCATCATCAGGTACAATCCTCCAAACTAGTTACAAGAATGTCACTAATCAAGAGTGATGTGCTGTAATATATGTAATAGGTGATATAATAATTTCTTGGCCCATGATTTTCCAGCTGACAATAAGACCCTCATATATCTTGACTTCTTGCTTGAAAACTTCTGTTCTAATTCCATTTCCACACGTGCCTCTCCCACTACACTAGGAGTTAGTGGAGAGGCAAACCCTCTCTGTTTCTAGTACCCATCAAAGGGCCTTGCAAAGAGGAGATGGGTAGATGGGTGGGTGGATAGATGAATGAATGATGGATGGTTGAATTGGTGGATGGATGACTGCCCATATGGAAGTTGCTATGGCATAAAGCCCACCCCTCAAGTTCTGGCCCAATCACTCACGGTCAATAGTGAGCTGGGCCTTCTGTACCAGGTCCCCCACCTGGGCAGAGAACTCGCCGCTGTCACTGAGTCTGGCATCCTTAATCTTAAGCGTATGGGTCAAACCATCCTCAGACACTGAGATTTCATACTTTTCATCCCTCTTCAGCTCCTTCCCATTGAACTTCCACACAAAGTCGGGCACTTTCTTGGAGAGACGGATCTCAAATACAGCTGTCTGGCGCTCTGTCACCTTCACTGGCTTCATCTCTCCCAAGAACGTCAGCGGCTCATCTGCAGCAAAAAGTAGGAGGGCAGTCACTGGACTGCAGCCCTGGTCTCCCCTGAGCAGTGGGATGGTGAAGGGAGCATAGAGACTCAGGTGTCATTGGCCTCCTGTAGCCCATAGTTGGGGAAAGTATCCTTCCTTTCATTCTGCTCGCAAATCCTCTAATGGTGTTTATATGATCTCCTCCCCAGGGATCTTAATGGCAATTTTAAAAAGCACTTGTGTAGTTTTAGATATGTGCCAGGAACTCTTCTAGCTAATGTGCATATAGTAATGCATCCAATTCCCACACAAGTAGATTCTACTATTATTCCCCTTCTTACAGATGGGGAAATGGAAGCAAAGAGAAGTTAAATAACTTGCCCCAAATCACACAGCTCATAAATGACAGAATCTGGGATTTAAACCCCAATAGTCTAATTCCAGAGATTGTACTCTTAACCACTATACTACACTGGCCCATGGCACTTACTATTGCATAGTCCTCTCCTTACACCACTTGTCTCCCTGCTCCATGAACTCCCATTCCCATGCAGTCCTTTCCTGCACAGCCCCACAGTCCTCTCTTCCATATCCCCATGGACCCCATCCATGGCTATTTCTCTCCCTGACCCCGACCATGTCCTCCTTGTGCCCCAATGCCCACACTCATACCCAGCACTCTGAGCTCTGCAGTCATCCGCTTGTCACACACAGACAGACTGTAGATGCCTGCGTCGTTCATATTCACGTTGGTAATAACCAGCATGTACTTGGTGCCCACCTGCTTCACATCATACTTGCCCAGGGAGTACTGGATCCTCAGTGGTTCAGTACCCTGCCACATGAAACAGGTAGGAAAGCTGATGAAGCGGTTTAGGAGACTTTCGGTGGTCCCCATTTCCCAAGGCTAGTCTGAACTGGAAGACTGCCATGCCTACCTCCTTAAGAATCTAAAACACACCCAGAGGCCGATAAGATCTCTCTAGCCTCATGCTCTGGCTCATTGGGATCCAGGGTCCCTGCCTTCCCTAAGGCCTGAACTCTTACTATGCATAAGTTCATTTGATGCTTTCTCTTAGAGGCACAGAGACCTTCAGGACTATCTCATCCCGTCTTTTCAGATGGGTAGACTGAGGCATGGAGGAAAGTAAATGTCTCAAATTAAACAGCAAAGTGGTAGAAGAGCTAAGAATAGAGCCCAGCTCCCAGCCAGTTTTTACCACATCAGGCGGCATCCTCTTGATGGGATGGAAGAAAGGATATGGCTGATGGAAAATGAGAGTGTCTGCAAAGGGAGGGGGTGCAGAGAGGAAATGATATTGCAGGGTGGGCCCTGACTAGGTGCTCCCCACCTTGACCCATGTCATCTTGGTATTGGGGTCCTTCAGCTCCATGATGCACTCAAAGACCACCGTGGTGTCAATCTTGGTCTCTATGTCTTCCAGGGGCTTTAGGATCCGGATGGCCTGAGAGATTGGGATAACAAAATGGCCGTGTTGAGGGTGCCTGAAGCCTGCCCAGTTTGTGTCCCCAATCCTGGAGGAGCTCCCCAAGGTCTGGGGAGAAATGACTAGACTGATTAGATAGCTTGCTTCCCCCTAACTCCTGCCACTGATCAACTGGAGGATTTAGGGGGAGACAGATAAGCTAGAGGATGAGAAAAGCAAGTACAATGTAAAGCAGGTGAGCACCATTTGCAGGACAGTTACTATGGACCTGGACCCATTACATAGATTTTCTAATTCCATTGTAGGTGAGTAATAATGACAAGTTGGTTGAGTAAATGAAGGAAAATAACACAAAAACAGATGGAAGCAAAAATATAGTTTTCATTTGGTAGATGAGGAAACTGAGGTTCAGAGAGATGCCCATGCTCAGTTAAAAAGGCAGTAGAACTGGGATTTGAACCTAGGTCTGTCTGACTCCAAGTCCATGCAGGTATATTTGGGAGTGAAGAGAGGAGAGGTAGAAGGGAGGTGACTTGAGTTCCTTTCCTGCTTTTGCTGTAGAGCAGGGGTCCTCAAACTACGGCCCGCGGGCCACATGCGGCCCGCCGAAAACATTTATCCGGCCCACTGGGTGTTTTTGCCACCGCTGTGTGCATAGGAATTTGTTCATAGTTTTTTTTTAAACTATAGTCCGGCCCTCCAATGGTCTGAGGGACAGTGAACTGGCCCCCTGTTTAAAAAGTTTGAGGACCCCTGCCCTTGATGCACCTTCTCCAAGGTCATTTGCACTATAGCAAAGCCCAGGCTCACTCTTCACTCACACTTGTTTCTCGCTCCGTCCATCATTCTTGCTCAGCAGCACAGGTTTCTGAGGCCAGGTGCCTCTGAGGAGCAGAGGCAAACAGCTGTCTCTCTGCTTTGCCAGCTCCCGGATGGCAGGGAAGATACGCAATGCCCATGGGTGACGGAGCAGAAAAGCACCCACACAGTGTGCCCAGACACTTACTTTTGAGTGTGTGTGTGCAGGCCAGGAGACACAAAGGTGCTAGCCCTTTTGGTGAGACCCAGGCCCAGCCTGCAGACCCATGCCCCCCAATAGGCACTGACCTCCACCTCTACTTTTTTCATCCCTTTGAGCTTCTTGAGCAGCCCCCGGAAGTCAGTGAATCCGTGCTCCATGCAGACCTTCTCAAAGTCCTTCTTGGGCACGTTGGCCAAAATCTCCAGCATCTCTTTCTCATCTGTCACTTTCTTCGGTGGCTTCTTGGGAGCAGGGGGAGCCCTGGGAGGAGGTGGGGGACCGAGTTTGGACTCAGCAACTCCCTCGGAAGACAGAGGGAGCTTCTCCTAACCTTGAGATACCCCTCCCCACTCCATGGATTCTTGCAGCAAGGGTCATTAAATCAAAACCCTGTTGAAAGGCCTTCAAGAAGCTCTAGCCTGGAGAATGCGGGGACAGTATCCTGGGCAGAGGAGCCTTCCAGTCTCACCTCTTCTTCAACATCTTTTTGAAGTCCATTTTTTCTTGACCTGAGGACAGAGAGAGGGACAGGGTCAGACAGGGGAATTTGGTTCTTCAGGAGAAAGGCCAGGAGGAGGGGGCTGGCTTACCTTCTGTCACCAGCAAGGACACGGTATAGATGGCATCTGCATGGTCATTGCTTGCAATGCACTTGTAGTTGTCAGAGTCATCCGAGGTCAGTGGCTCTAGCTGGATCAGAATCAGGCCATTAGTAAGGGACAGGGGAAGGGACCATAGGGAGACTTTCTGTAAGAAAGAAAGGCATATTTGGGGGGCTGGGGAAGGAGCTGAGTGTTGGGGGTGTATGTGCGGAGGATTGAACAGCCTCTATGATTTGGAGGTAGCAGTCAGTGTTTATAGCCTGATTCTGCATGGACTCTCCCCCTTGGTGGTGAGTTCCTGGAACACAGGGACTTCCTCTGGGCTGTAATTCTATCTGCAGCTTCTGGCAATGGGCTAAGTACTCCTTTCTTTAACACATAATTACTCCTCTGTACCATGGGGCTGAGCCCCTGGGGAAATAGTGGTGAATAAGACTGTCTTGGGCCTATAGCGTGGTATTTGCAGCCTAGTGGGCTCTCAGAAAAGGTTTGCTGAGTGAAGAGTTTGTGCAAGGGTTGGCGAAGAGGGGACTCTGGGTCTTTGTGAGGAGAAGGAACCAACTTTGGTTTCTGGGGGAGCAGGGGGGCTCTTTGCTTTTTACAATGGAAGTTGGGGGCAGGACCAGTTGGGACAGGAGTAATTATAGGCCTAGGTCTCCTAGGAATCCATCTCTCCAGACTAGAGGTTGCAGAAGCTGGTTAAACCTAAGAATTATCAGCCTCTGGCAAGACTCTTCTGGAAGAGTCTCCTGAAAAGCCCAGGAACCCTACCCGCACTCCCACTCTATGACCAGGCCCTCCCTCCATCCCTCAACTCAGCTTTCTGCTACTCACTATGGTCCTGCCCCTTTCTGGCGACACCAGTAAAGGTTGGTCTCCTGTTCCTTTAGGCTCATGCACCTTTGGAACACTCCTTCTTTTCCATTTGTGCTGGCCCCCTCCTGGTTCTGCCTTTGTTCTGGCTCTGCCTTGCCCTGCCCCTACAGTTTGGTCCCCTGCTCACTCTGGGAAAGCTCCAGCTCCTGACTAGCCTCTCTTATCCTGCTCCTCCTCTAGGGTAATGACAGCCTCTTTTCCCATCTCCCAATTCTGGGGTCTCCCTGTGACTATCTTGTGGGTGAGAGGACCCGCGGCTCTCCAGGGTAGGGTCCCTCCCTCTGGCCTCCTGGGTAACTGGATCTTAGGCTGGGCCCCGCACCTTCAGCACGTGCTCCTTGTTAACGCTGTCGTAGAACATCTTGGCAGACTCCTTGATGGGGATGCCACTTTCCCTCTTCCAGGAGATGTTCGGTTTGGGGTTCCCCTGCACCTGGGCTCGGAACACAGCTTTCTCCCCTGCAGTGGGCACAGGACGCATGTTCATCTGATAGCCTTCAGGCTGCACCTGCTGCCTGCTCCCTGCTTCCTCCCAGGGATCTTGCCCCAGCCCAGGCAGGAGAAGGAACCTTGGCCTGGCTCTGACAGTGTTTGCTTATTGGAGACTGTGGTGGTGATGGTGGCGGTGGGATGGCTGGGGTTATGGGAAGGAAAGGGAAGCGCCCAGGAGCCTGGGGAGACATGCGATGGGGTCAATGTACCCTCAGACGCGGTGACTGGCTGAGGCTTCTCCACGAACTCAGGGACGCTCTCGCCCTCAGGGATGTTGGAACTGCGAGTCACCAAACTGAAGAACTGGACAGTGCTCGACGACGACGACGTAGTCATGACTTCCTCTGTGGTAGCAGAAGAGAGGTCAGAGTGAGCTCCAGGCAGAGCTCAGGCTGGTACTAGAGCACTGGCCTTTTCTTGAGGGGATGGTGTGGAGTATTTTAGGCCAGCGGACCAGCTTTGACCAAGAAAGGAGGCCCTTAGAGCCTGGAGTCATTGTGTTATGGCACATTTCAACCACCAGGTGGAGCCGATTTCTCTCCCAACCCTTCAATGGTCAATCACCATTTTTGGGCCACCGCCCTGAGTACTAATATATATATTTTTAAAGGAGACTTCTCTTTTGGGAATTTCTTAATCTCTTGTGCTTGTCTCCTGGAGGTCCTGATCCCCCAGTAGCATGAGGAGGGGCTGGGCTTGCTCCTGCTTGGGAGGCCTGGTAGCTTAGCTGAGCTCTGCTGTGGGCCTTCCCCCTGCCCTCCTGTGGTTCAGCATTCATTGCCATGGAGTAGTGATTCCTGACTGAGGGACAGGAGACATTCCCAGTCCAGTGGGACTACATATGGGAATCTCATCATCTGAAAGAGCATATCCAATGTGGTAATATCTATAATAATAAAAGAGCAATATGCTAATTAGAGCAGACATCCTTCCGGACAACCTTCTGGACTAAGCTGGGGCTGCAAGGGAAGCCCGGGTCCCAAGTGCCAGAGGGAAGCCAGTGCCAGCAGCTGGGGGAAGGAAGGCCTAATCTTGCATGAATTTCATGCATCGGGCCTCTATAGTTTTATATTTGGGAAACAAAAAGTTATTTTTTCAATATAAACTACACAAAATCTTGTTGGCTTAGTGAGTTAATCACAGTTGCTCTGAATCACGGTGCCCTTTCCTTGTCAGGAACTGTGGTAAGCAGAGATTATTTTATTTAATCCTCATAGTGACCCGGTGAAGGAGGTGCCTGTATTATTCCCACCAACCTGAACGACTGAGGAGAGAAAAATGTGTTAAGAAGCCCTGTGCCTGCTGTTAACTAGTGTCAGAGGTCTCGAACAAGCTGTGTGCAGGCCACACCCAGCCCATACATGTGTTATTTGACCTGCGCAATGTTTAAACAAAAAGTAGCCCTACATCTAAAAATTGTGAGATTTCACATAAAAGTTCAGATTTCTGGATTCTTGTATTTCCATATGGTAACAACTAGTGGGAGGTGAATATGGCTGCCCCTTTAGATGGGGTATGTCCTCTCGAGTTCACCTCAGTCTCTTTCATGCATTTATGTTCCCTGCCTGGACCCTGAGGGTCAGTGGTTTTAAACTCTGGCCACATATTAGAATCTCTGAGAGTTTTAAAAACAAACACCTGGTTTAACAGTTGGGTGAGGCTCAGGTATTGCTATGTTTTTTACTCCTCTCCCTCTCGCGCCCACACTAGGATGACTCTAACTCCAGCTGGTGTTGATAATCCCTGCTATCATCACTTGAACTTGCAACTTCTGCCCTCAGGTCCCGGTCTCCTCTTTGCTCTGCGTCACTGACCAGGAGGGGGTGGTGTAGCATGTTTTTCTGGCTTTGACCTCTGTGCACAGAGGACTCTGAAGGACAGCCTGTCCAGGACTTTGAGGGAAGGGCAATGGCTGAGAGGATGGGGATTCAATATCCTGGCCCCTGGCCATTTGATAATCACTTTTCTCTAGAGACATGACTGAAACAATCTGTTTTGGTCTGAGGCCATTTCTCAGCTTTTCCTTGGATCTGTCCTCCCCAGGTCTGGTCCCCAAGGGCTGAGAGCCTGGAAGCTGAGGTCACTTGTTTAGCTGTTCATCCTCGCTTGGCTGGCAGCTCAAAGTCTCCTCTCTCTTAAGTGGAGCAGGGTCAGCATTACTCATATGTCGATAAGGTGGCTGCCCCCCTAACTCCCTCCATGCTGAAATTCTACCATCAGGGATGCATGTGTTTGCCTATGGCCCTGATCTCAAGTAATTAAGAGTTCATCAGTCACTCACACACAGCTGTGTGATTGATTTTTTGTAAGCTGTTCTCCTGGGGAGCTGATCTGTGGGTGAACATAAGACTGGCTGAAGCTTTATCAAGGCACAGATTAGAAGCACAAGTTGGGAGAGGGTTGCTCTTGGTACCGCAAATACTGAGGCCACCCAGCCAGCGGGTGGATGTGGAGGAAGAAAGGCTGCCCCTTCCCAATCGCCCCTGCCCCCATTCTACTTGCCTCCCACGATCTTGGTTGTCTTGGAGAAGGTCTGCACGTGGGTGGAGGAGCTGGAGAACTCCATGGACACGTGCTCCTCCATCATCTGGTTGTGGTGAATGGTTGTCATGGTGACAGCAGGCGTGGGCACTCACCTGGGAGGACAGGCAGAGGATGAGGCCATGAAGGACAAGTAAGGGAGTAGGAGGGAGATTCAGAGATGGTGTGTGTGTGTGTGTGTGTGTGTGTGTGTGTGTGTAGAGGGGCAGGTGGACACGGGGGGTGAGAGCTCAGGTGAGAGGCAATACGCCTTTTCTCTCTGGCCCCTATCTTCTCTCCTTTGTATCTCACTTTCCCAGCCTGGCTACAAGGACCAATGGGCTTGTCCCCCACTGAGTAATCCCAAACCATTCCAAGTTCTGGGAGGAGAGGATGTAGGGCTTAGGTTTATCCTGCAAACCAGGTAAGGCCCAGGGGCACTTGAGGATATTTATGGACAGCCACATGGAACGAGCGAGGCAGGGCTGGAGGTTTCACCGGGAGGAGTGAAGTCAGATCTAAGAAGGAACTGCCTGACTAAGCCACACTGCAGCGGCCTTGGAAGGAAGCTGTGCATGTTCTCCTGGGCCTTGGGGCTCCGGGTCCTGGTGGAATGCCAAGACAGATGACAGCTCATTTTTCCAGCTCTTTCGTTTGTGATGGAGTGAAGACAGTGTTGATTTCATACACTTTAATAAGATATTGGTACTTCAATCACATCGTTGAAAAATAAAACAATATAAACATCTTTACGAAGAGGCTCCCTTCCATCTTGAGCCCCCATCTCCCAACCCTCCCCCCACAGGTAAGCACTGGTGGTCTCTAGGCTCCTTCATGAAAATATGAAAGTCTTTGTCCTTGTCCCCTGCCCCCCCCTTTTTTTACATGTACGATAGCCTATTATACATGATTCACCCCCTTCCTTTTTCTTTTTTTAAAAATATTTTATTGATTTTTTTACAGAGAGAAAGGGAGAGGTATAGAGAGTTAGAAACATCCATGAGAGAGAAACATTGATCAGCTGCCTCCCACATGGAATGTGCCCGCAACCAAGGTACATGCCCTTGACCGGAATCGAACCTGGGACCCTTCAGTCCGTAGTCCGACGCTCTATCCACTGAGCCAAACCGGTTAGGGTCAGCCCCTTCCTTTTTCATTTCATACATTTGGAGGTCTCTCCATATCAGTTCATAGTTTCCTCATTCTTGTTAATAGCCACACGGAATTTCATCTAACCAGCAGGGCAGTTTCTAAACCCCTGGTTTGTATAGGAGGAAACTGATGTCTGAGAGTCAGAACCTGTCCAAGGTCACTCAGACTGGAATCCTGGCCTCCTGACTGCCAATCCAGTGCCCTTCCAGGGGATCCCAAAGCCCTGTTCTGAGCCAGGCAGTTCGAGGCTAAACTTTATCCCCCTGCCCACCCCCATCATGATCCCTCTCAGCCTGTCCTTTGTCCCTCTAGCTTCTGAGACCACCTCTGTCCCAGCTCCTGCGGTCCCTCTCTGGGCTCAGAAGGTAGTAGGCTCTGCCCCTTCTTGGGGGATGAGGGAAGTCTTACCTTCGTATGACCAGTCCCTCCTAAACCTCAAACGCTGTGTCCACGGCTTTGGAGGTGCAGCTAGTGCCTGGGTTGTAGAATGGCCAGTCTCCTTCTTCCTTTGCCTTAATAGTGAGGCCGCCAGGAGTCACCGGTTCCTTAAATGTCTGGCCCCCTGGGGGCAATCTCTTACTCAGGCTCCGCAGCTGCCCCAGCTATCTGACACGCTGCTTTGGGGGAGGGGAGGGAGCAGAGGGTGGGCAGACGTGGGGCTGGGGCCAAGCTTGGAGGAAATGCTGGGCATGGGCGGGCAGGGGGCTGAGGATGGTGGCCCAGGGGTACTTTACCTGTTCCTTTGTGGCAGAGGTTTTGCTTCTCACTGTTGCTGGATGGGAACGCTTTGAGCTGAGGGGCTCAGGGTTGTGTGTGTGTGTGTGTGTAGCATGCGCACCTGCACAGTCCAATGGGAAGGTCAAGGCGGTCTGCTATTTTGCACAAGTCCAGGGGCTACCATTCATCTATGTCTGGTGCCTGCACAGCCTGTTAGTCTTCCTCCCCCTTCCCACTCCTGCAGCCCAATCCCCCAGCCTGGGTAGAAGGGCAGAAGGTCCACCCCCTGTGGGAGGGTAGCTGGACACCATGCCCCTACCCCTGACCTCCATCCCAGCTGTCCAAGCCTCTCCTTATTCTTTCCTGACTGTCTGTAGTCTACCTGCATGGTTAGACCGGCGACCAGCCCACACCAGGTTCTGGCACCTGGAAGGACCTGTTGGCTGATCAACAGCCCAGCCCTGGGCCGCCTCCTGTCTGGAAACGACCCCTGCTTGCCAGCCGTGGCATCACAGCTACTTTTGCTGCATCCCTGGGGGCAGGGGCAAGAATAGAGCAGGAGTGTCCAGAACTTGAGCCCCTGGGCAGATTCCCCAGGCCCACTGGGAGGGGTTACTCTCAGTCCAGGCCTTAAAAGGGAAATTACCGGGTTGCAGCTGCTGTTGGGACCTGTAGGGTTAGCATGGGATAAGTGTGCTGGCCAACAGGGAGGGGCTGGGGGTGGTGACCTGAATGTCCCCCTGCCTAGCCTTGGCTTCTCCGGCCCATCTGCCGGAACCGGTGCCCGGCCAGCCACACCTGTTCCTGAGGCTTGCCCTGTCCCAGGGCTTCTGGCTGGATTGGGGTGAGGGGGTGTGAGGGTCTGTCCAATGGACTTCTTTGGCTTTGCAGATCTGGATTCTCTCCATACTCCCAATCTCCACAGGGGGTGTTAGGGAGATGGACACACACACACACACACACACA
>NW_006295913.1:309240-319189 GCF_000327345.1 Myotis davidii
AGCAGGTAGAAGGAAAGTGTAAAAGGAGAAATCAATAAAATAAAAAGAACAAATAAAGAATATCAAGAGAAACAAAAGTTGATACTTAGAAAAGATCCATAAAATTGATGAAGCTCTAGAGCTAGAAGGACAAGGAGGAGGAGGAAGAGGAGGAGGAGGAGACGACCAGTACTAGGAGGCAGGGAGTGGACAGGAGAGGCAATCACAGACCCAGGAGGCCAGTTTTGCTCAAAATGCTCTGTTTATTGCTCTATTCAATGACCACGAGCAAATTATAAAAAGACACCAAATGTCTCTGTCTGCCGTGGAATAAATATTTAAAGTCAGCAATAAAAACACGTGGCTCCAAGATAACACATGTTGCCAAAGAGTCATGCATACCCCGCTGATGGGCTCTCAACACACGCGTGGACACAGGAACACACGCAGAGCTGCACGCAGCAAGACTCCTGGGAAGGCTTCCCACGGTGACACAGAAAAACGTTTCCCACAGATCTGGGGCGATTTCCCAACCCACCCTCGGAGCTCCCCTCTCCCTCCCATCCCCACCAGGGCCCAGGTCCTCTGGGTGCACAGCCCCCATCTGTCCCCTTCCCCCCCAATGCCTCGCAGGCTGGCCACTGCCTCCTGAGGACCTGTGACACCCAGAGGCCATCCAGGCTGTGATACTCCCCCCTCCCCCGCACCCAGAGACTTCTCCCTAGATGAGATCTCTCTTCCCACCCAGGAGCTTCCCACGCCTGGCCTCCAGGTCCTCTGGCCCTTTTCCCCATCCTGATCCCAATAACTGAGGGCAAAATGCGATCTGCCTGTTGGGAGAAGTGGGGTGGGGGCCAAGCAAGGCACCTCTGCTTGGGCTGCTTAGGGCCTGGAGCTCATGACCCCATCCTAGGCTGAGGAGACACAGTGTCCGGTACAGACAGCAGAGATGGATGGACAGACAGAACACGCTGTGGCAGGACACTTGGAATGCAGCACAAACATTTTGGATCAAGTAGCGATGGAACCATTGTTAAAACTGAGGCCCCAGGTCTGCGTGGTGTGGGTCGGGTCCTGGAGCCCCAGGCCTGGCCTGGCACGTCCCTCCCCCACCCTGCCCCACTCCCCAATATATACAGTAGGAATTGCTATGTTGGGGGTAAGGGCCAGCTGGAGAGAAGGAAGCAGGAGGGGCAGGGCAGGGAGCAGGCCGGGACCTGAGGCTGGGCCCTGGGGGTGTGGCTGGGGTAAGGGCCCAGACTCAGGCTGGGTGGTGCCAGGAGGACCTCGGGGGGAGCAGAGAGGTCACTCTGGGGACTGGCGGGACAGCTGCTTCTCATACAGGCTCATGACGTGATGCACAAACTGGTACTGCTCGCACGTCTGGATCATGCCGCCCCTGCCCGGCAGAGAGGCATGGTAGGGAGGGGTCACTCATGAGAGGCCTTGTTTACGTGGAGGCTGGAGAGGCCAGCCCTAGCCAGGCAATCCCCTCAGCTCCTCCCTGCCCCTCCCAGCGCTGGTGCAGACAGCAGGGACAGAGATGGCATTCCCGCCACCCTCAGCCTGTCCTGGCCGCCCGCTGTCTCTCTTCCCTCTCCATCCAGCACTGCCTGTCCAGATCCAGCCTCTCCACCCATCTGACTTCCCTACCCCATCAGCCAGCGGCCAGTCCATACCCAGTGTGCCCTCCTGCCCCTCACCCCAAGCACAGTCAGTCTCTCCCTTCTGCCCCTAGGGCTCATGCTCTCCAGGTGCCCCACCTTGCCCGTGGGCTGACCTGTCCTGCCGGAGCTGGCACGTGGTCTTCAGGATGTCCACCACACCCTCCTGCCGCAGCTGCTGGCAGCAGATGCTGGTGGCAATGAAGCAGCCAGTCCTCCCAATCCCTGCGCTGAGGGCCGAGGGGATGGGTGGGGTGAGGGGCGGGGCAGCCGGGGTGGGTGGCTGCCCTGCCCTGGCGGGTGGCTGGGAGGACCCACCTGCAGTGGACGATGATGGGGGCGCAGTGCGGCCCCTCCTGCTGGGCAGCCTCCTCCACCTCCTGCACCAGGTGCAGGAGAGGGGGGGCCCGGTCTGGGGTCTTCTGGTCGGGCCAGGACGTAAACCAGTAATGCTTCAGGCCTCGCTCTTCAGTCCCGCTCTGTCCAGGAGACAGAGGCCCACCCCAGATACACGTGAGCTCTGTGAGCCCACACAGTACAGAGATGGGGATGGGATGGGGGAGGAAGAACACGGGGGGAGGACACAGGGAGTGGGGCCTCTGGCCTCTGCCAAGGACACCACCTTGCCCAGTGGCACCAGACAGAGACCAAAGTCAGCTTGGACGTGGAGGCTGGCCCGTGGAATCAGCATTGGTCTTCACACATCATCCAAGAGAGGCAAAGAGTCCCCTCTCCAATTTATTCCTGCCTCTACGGCTTCTTATTTTAACAAACAGCCCAATCCCCCCGTAGCCACATGACCAGAGCTCAGGGGCCTTCCTCTCTCGCCTTGCTGTGCTCGGTCTGACTCCCCCTCAACCTCTCTTTCTGGGGAAACAGGAAGCTGGTTCCTGGGGCCCTGGGTCATCTGGCTGTGAAAGCTCTTACAGACTCTGCCCCCAACCCCTTCTTGGCCCTTTCTGCCCTCCAGCCAGGCTTGTATTTCAGAGCTGGTCAGATGGGCACTGCCTGCTGGGAGCTGAGTGCTCCCTGGCATCCTCTCCAGTGGAGAGGGGCAGCTCAGAGGAACAGACCTCAGGCTTTGCACTGGACCTTGTGACTGTCGGTTTCACTGGACTTCCCACTCTATCAGCTTCCTGGTGCCTGGCTCACCCTGCCAGTCTTTGGGGTTATTAGAAGGGCTCTATCATTTCTTAAAGAGAGAACCCACTGATCCTCCCAACTCCAAATGAACAGTCTGCTCTCTTAGGCTGCTCCTGAAAGAAGCACAACTTTCGGGTGGGAGGATACCTTCCCCCACTCTTCTGGGCTGTTTCTTATTGCTCATATTTGGTGTCCGGCACCCCCCCACCCCACCCCGCTTTTTTTTTTTTTTTTGTAATCACAACTTCCTCCTGCAACCCAAATGCAGCAAGGAGTGTCTACCCTCTGGTGGACAGATTGGGTACTACAGGCCAGAAGGCCTGCATCCCAGGTGAAGGGGATGCTTTTAGCAGGGATCTTGAAGTCACCGTGGTCTTTCAGTAATAAGGACAGTGCTGGAGGCAGCGGGAGACCCCTTATCCAGACGGTCCTGGGTTTAGGTGCATTTGAGGCAGAGCTGGAAGGCATTATGAATGACTGTGTAGACACACAGAGAGCCCAACAGCATAAAATACAACAGGTTTGGTCCTGCTGCTGTCCCTGGTCCATTCAGCCCTCCCTTATCCCTTGCTCACCAGCAATTCCTGGAAGACATAGGACAGTGGTTCTCAACCTGTGGGTCGCGACCCCTTTGGCGGTCGAACGACCCTTTCACAGGGGTCGCCTAAAACCATCCTGCATATCAGATATTTACATTAAGACTCGTAACAGTAGCAACATGACAGTTATGAAGTAGCAACAAAAATAATTTTATGGTTGGGTCACAACATGAGGAACTGTATTTAAAGGGCCAGAAGGTTGAGAACCACTGACATAGGACTTGATTTCAGCTAGAGTGGACTCTGGAACCTTGTTCTTCTGTGGCATCCTCAATAAAGCTCTTGCCCCCTAACAGCCCCGCCCCAGGCCTCACCCTCAGGGAGATGAGTCGCAGCCGGTAATCCTCAGTGTGAATGACTTTGCGCACGGTGATCTCGACACCATCATATACCACCTGCTCCTCCGGCCAATACTCGGTGCACTTCTGTAGGGCCAAGATCAGGCTGCGATACACTCCCAGTTCCCCAACCATATGCTCTCCAGTGCCCCTTCAGGGCCAGCCGGGAGAGCTATAAAGTGGCAATAGGTTTGCAGTTAGAGAGTACTGGGTTCAAAACTCAGCTTTGTAACCTTTAGGTTACCTCCCTTTTCTGAGCCTCAGTTACCTTATCTGGAAAATGGGAATAATATCCATCTTGAGTATGGAAATAGCTAGCATCAGCCCTGGCAGCCTAGGAGGCAGCAGAGCATTCTGCTTAAGATCCTGGGCACTGGAGGTAGAGAGGCCAGCTCCAGGCTCTGCCTCTGAGTACTGGTGTGGCCCTGAGCAAATGGCTTAACCTTGCTGAGCCTCCTACTTCCTCACCTTGACTGTGGAGTGCGCACTACCGACCTCACAGGATTGTTGTAAGGACACGGAAACAAGAGGCTTAGGGTGGGCGCGAAGCTGCAGACACCTGGTAATGGTGCAGGGGTGCCTACCTCGTTCATCTCCTCGATGTTGGTGATCATGACAATGATGGGTGTGTGCTCCTGCCACACCATGTGCCAGAAGTCGCCAACCGTGCTGACGATGGGTCCCTGAGTGGCAATGTACACCTTCTCCTCCCCACCGTAGCCCTGTGGCCAGCCAAGTCCAGGCTGTCAGGGTCAGACGCAATGTTCCTGGGGCCCAGTCCCCACACTCAGGCTCTTCCCGGGGCTGGCAGCAGCCGCACTGGCTTACGGACAGGCCTGGAGGACGGATCCCACCAGCTTGGGCCTCCTTTTCAGGGAGAGGGTGTTGGGATGGGGCTACATACCCGGATGTAGTTGGCGTTGATGTAGGAACTCAGAGGGTCATCAGGGTCTGGTGAAGTCAGACACACTCTGCTGTGAGGGTCTGGGGTGGGGGAGACAGGTGAGGCTGGGATCCGACGTGTGCAATCCTCCTGGGGCAGGGCCCACCTTGCCTGGCCCATTCAGGGCACCCACATTTCTTCTGAGACCCCAAGTTCCTCCTTCCCCTGCCTGGTAGCAAAACATTCACCCTTCCCCATGGCCCGTTCAGGCAGGCGAGGTCCAGGTTGAAGAGGGGGGTTGAGTGTGAGGCCCTGGGTCTCTCCCTCTGTGGCACCAATGCCTGCCCCTTAAGCTGCCCTGGATTCACTGTGCCTAATGTTCTAGGGAGAAGAAAGCTAAGTAGAGAAAGGAGGTATCCAGGGGACGCATCCTGGACAGCAGAGGTAGCAAGAGTTTGAATATACACTCTCACCAACGTGCTGAGTGCGCTTGGAAAGCACATGGCCTTTCTAAGCCTCAGTTTTCCTGTCTGTAATATGGGGGGTAAAGATACTGACTTCCTGGGATTGTTGGGAAGACAGATGAGAAAACAGCTGTGAAAGTGCTAAGTAAAGTGCTTTACAGCTATAAAGGGCTGTTAAGATTTGGGGGATGAAAGCTGAGGAAGGCTATTGGGATAAGAGGAGTAAAACCTTCCACGCCTGAGCTGAGACTAGGGTTGCCGCAGCAGACACGTGTGCACAAAGGGTTTTTATTCTTCAATCCACTCACATGTCAAGCCCCATGGTAAAAGACTCTCATAACATCCTGCTCTTCTTCCTGGGGTAGAATCTGTTTTATTCCCGCTAGAGCCTCCCTTCACTGACAGCTCTGTCAGCCTGTACAGTGCAGAGGCTGGGACTGAGGTGGAGACGGTGTGTGGGGGGCAGGGAGCTGGCTGGAGCCCGGGTCCTGGCTGTGGTCCAGCTCTGTCACCAGCTCACGGTCTTTCCCCTGGGCCTTGGTTTCTCTCCCGTATAGGGGGCCGGGACAAAGGTAGTTCAGGTGTGCACAGCATGGGGAGCGGCGAAGAGTCTGCACCACTGAGCCAGGCGACCTGGGTTCAAATCCTGGCTCTGACTTACTAGCTGTGCCAACGTGGGCCACTTACTTCATCTCCCTGTGCCTTCTCTGTAAACTGGGGACATCCCTTTCAGCGCGGCCTTACTAATCTTGTAAAGGTCAAAGGGGTCCTCAGACCAGTGACTGAGCCCAGCACACGGACAACACTGTACAGCAGAAGTTGCTGCTGTTATTGTCGCCATCCTTACACGCGCTACCTCGCTAACAGGTAAAAAGAAGGATGCCAAGCGGCAGGAGAAAGGGCACGAGCCTCTGCTCTCCAGCCTGTTCCGCCTCAGCCCCGGTGCCTGAGGCTTTGGCAGGTGATTTGGGGGTAGGAGCAGGTAGGGGAGGGGCAGCTCTGTGGACAGAGGCGTAGAAGGATGTTGGGGTGGAGAAGAGCAAGGGTAAGCCCAGGGGGGCTCTGGCTGGCCAGCAGGACAGAGGAACAGGGTGTGCTGCATGCGCCATCTCCCTTCCCCTTATCAGCGCTGCCCAGGTTAGGTGCCCAGACACCAGGGTCCTTGGTATTAAAGGACCACTGTGGGAAGGGGAATGGTCCTTTCAACCCTACGGTGCCTGGCACTGTGCTTGAGAGTAGAAACTCTAAGATAAACAAGACATAGTCCCTGCTCCTAAGTGCTGGGCAGGCAGACAAGCAGTGTGTGGCCCTAGTTTCCCGGAACAGGGGCACCTGGACGAGGTGTGAGGGACCAGTAGGAGGAGGAGGGCACACCATTCAGTCTGATTCAAGTGCCCGGGGCAGGGTGGGGCTGCTGAGAGATGAGTGTGTGTGTGTTGGGCGGGAGGGGGGGGGGAATCTGATGACTGAGGGTCTTATAAGGCGTGATGATCAGCCTGGACCTAACCCTAAGGATTCAGGGTAACGTGACAGTGTTGAAGGAGGAGAAAGACGACTGGATTTTGGTTTTGCGTCATTTTGGCGACAATGATAGAAGATGGACAGGAGGGTAGGATGTGGGAGTCACCACTAGTTAGAAGATTACTGCAGTGCTCCAAGTGAGACGTGTCTGGGGTCAGAGGGCGGCCCTGCCCTGCACAACTCCAGGGAGCATTACTTGTCAATGCTGCTGATGTACATGGCACCCTCTGAAACTGGGCAACTGCCCCCCTCCCCTAAAAAGTTACTTGGCAGTGAGGGTGGAGAAGGGGCACTAGATTTGAGACATCCACTCATCCATTCACTCACTCACCCACCCACCCATTCATTCACTCAGATTGGCGCAGAGGCTACCACGCGCCAGGCGCCCATGGTGCTTGGGAGACAGTGGTGAAACCGACAGAAATTGCTCCCCTGCATCGTGTGCTCAGTGCTGCTGCTGGGTTCCTGGCCACTCTGTACTGTCACTGTCCACAGCCCTGTCTCTCCCATCAGCTTGCGAGCCTCCAGCGCACAGTCTGTGTCTCACTCACGTCTGATTTCTCAGCCCTGGGGGCAGGGGCTCAGGAAATACAGCAGAATGAGTGTGGGAACAAACCTCGGGGCGTCTTGGACCTGAGAGGGGACTTCTCCCATGACTGCCCTGCCCTCTGTCACTGCCCCCACCCCCTCAGCCTCAGCCCAGCCTCTGAGGGCACGGGGTCAGTTCTTGCTGGCCACAGAGAACGTTCTCTGTTGGGCTTGGAGGCCCGGAGGCTCAGTGTGGCTCAAAGCCTCTCAGGAATCCAGGGCCAGGTGGCGAGATGGTCCGAGTCCCGCCCTCCCCCAGTGGCCACTCTGCATGGCCAGCAAAGGCCTAGGTTCTGGGGTCCACGAGCCCCTCCCTCCAGGTGGGGCTAGGTGGGTGCGGGAGAGCAAGACAAAGGAAGAGGTGAGCAGCCCGGAGCAGTGCCTCCTGGCCTTACATGGTGCTTTGTTTAACCGGAACCACCTAGAGGCTGTGTAACCATAGCAACCACAAGTCGCTATTTTAAAAGTTAAAAATAAGTCATGACATCTTCCATGTTGTTGGAGATGCTGATGGCAAAGCTGCCTTTTTAAAGCCTTGTCACTCCATAAACGGAGTGGAGTAGGTTTGTGGGGATTCACTTTCAACAAGTCACCCCTCCGAGCTGGCCCAGGGGGCCTGGGGCCAGAACTCGGCAGGGTGACTCCAGACAGGGGCTCCATTAAAGTGACCTGAAAATGACACCCCAGGGCTGAAAGAGAAACCTTGGGCCACCTGGTCTAACCACCCCCAGGGAGGGAAAACCCCTATCAGACCCTCCAGGGACTGTTTGAACACCCTCCCTGACGGGCACTTACTCCCCGACAGTCGGCTCACTCCCTGGTAGAGGATGCACAATCTGGACAAAATACACTCGGGGTAGACAAAAGGGCCCGATTCAGGGTCACAGAGACCTGGTTTGAAACTCCGTTCTGTGTGACTGAGGATGAGCCACTTAACCTTTCGAGCCTTAACTGCCTCTCCTTAAAACCTGCCCACTCCGAAGAGACCAAGGATGCGAGAACATCCTGCTGATACCACGCCCTGTGTAGGAGCTGCTGCTTTCGTCACTCTTTCTGGGTTTCCTCAGAACCCAGCACAACACCTGGCCACGGGAAGGGTCCGGAGAGTGCGTGTGAAGGAATAAATTAACCTCTGCCCTCAGTAGGGGGTGTTTCTCTTCACTGGGCATCGCCTGGAGACCCAGCTCTGGGGTTCAGGTCTCCCTCAGGGTGAGGGGATACCCAGGGGAGGGTGAACCCTCCCCCCTCAACCCCCTGCCCCCAGGGCACTGAGTACTCACTGGGAAGGATGGTTTTGTACCGGTTCTTCCGTACCAGCCCAGGGATGTCATACTCTTTCGGATCCACAAAGTTCATGGGGATTTCCTGCAGGAGGAAGGACATGGGGATGTGGCAGCCATTGGGCTGATTCTCACAGATGTTTGAATCCAGGGGCTGCTGTGGCCCAACTTCTAGTCCAGGGGCTGGCTTGAGTGCATGCGTTCATTCAACATTTACTATTAAATGAGTTTGTGCATATACAAAACGCAATTAGAACACTGTCTGGCACGCAATGGGTACGTAAAAAATGTTATCATTACTACTGTCCACTGAGGGCCAGTCTGGCACAGAGTAGACACTAAATAAATGGTCAAAAACAAGAACAAGAGTTTGAAAAGCAATTTGGCCAGTCACCAGCACCTCCCACACTCCCTGCGCTGCAGCCAAACTGAGTGGCTTTGTTGATCTGTGTTCCCACCCTGCACATCCCCACCTCAGGACCTGGGGTTGTGCTGCTCACTCTGTGCCCCACCCGATTCTCATCTTCTCATGTCCTTCCTGTCCATCATAAATGCCACTTCCTCCAAGAAGCCTCCTCTGATTTTCTAGCAGGAGAGGAGCCTCCTGAGCCCCCAGGGCCGTATTTGCACCTCCCAATCATTCTGTGTCAAGAGCTCAAGACTGGACTTCTCTGCCTGGAATATGAGGTCTTTGGGGGTCTGGCCTTCCTTTACCACCAGCTGCTTTCAAGATTCCCGTCCTTCAGTTATGCCCGTTCCTTCCTGTTGCTAACATGCCATTCTCCATCTCGCCTCCAGGTCTGAGTTCGTGGCATTCCACTTGCAAGGAGCACCCCTCTTCAGTTCTCCACACCATTCCCGCCCTTCAGGCTCCCCTCTAGCCTCACCTCCCCCCATGTCCTCTCGGATGACTCCCCAGTGCTTCTCACTTCTTCACTCCCCTTCTATCCGTCCACACACGGTCCTATAGCGTTCACTGTGTCTGGGCCCACTAAGTACGCTCTTTGTAAAATGAGGATCATAACACTTTCTAGGGTTGTTGTGAGACTCAAAAGAATAAAAACATGTGCGAAAGCGCCATGGGCTAGGTGTGCAGGCTGTGTTCCTTTCTCTGGGCAAGATCGACAATGAGCTACTGAACAAGAAATGCTGAGAGGACGCAAGTCCCCTTTAAGGGTAGGTGATGGTGGTGGGAACTTGGGGTGGGATCATCCAGGAAGGCTTTCTAGAGGCATCAGGGGTGGGAGATGATGTGCAAAAAGGTCCTGGAGGAGAAAAACATGGGGGTGGGGGGTGCTGGCCTAGCTTGAGGTGGACAGTCCCTGCAGGGGCTGGGGGACATAAGGCTAGAAAAGGGGTCTCAGGCTAGCCCAACTTGGATAATGCAGGCCATGCCAAGCTCTGCAGAATTTGGAGCAGTGGGTCACAAGGTGATGGAGGTCTTCTCAGAGAGCCATTGTGTCCATACAGGGAGCAGGGGCTGCGGGGGG
>NW_006295913.1:319201-319978 GCF_000327345.1 Myotis davidii
GGCACATCAGTTCCCCATCCCCCTGGCTTCTCCCAGGAGAGACTTTCCTCAAACACTCATGGCCTCTCGCCCATCCTGCCCACAGAGGTGGGCAAATAGCCTGACGGGTGCATTTGATTGAGGAATGGGCTTTTGGGTCCCAGCCTCCTCCATCCTCCTCCTCTTGGGCCCTCCTGCCAGGAAAGAATTATAGGGGTGCCCCTTGGGGCCCATGATATGCCAGTACCACATGGGGTGGGTAGAAAGCTTAAATCTGGGGGTATTAGGAAGCTCACTATTGCTACATACTTCAGCCTCCTTTTAAACCTCATCTTCACCAACAAAAATAAAGACGATACCGTGATCTCCTAGGACTTAGCTCTTAACTGGTTGAGCATTCAGGCAGGTAAAACAGGGGTGGCATTTACTGGGCCCCTCGAAGTCCAACAGGAGGCAGCTGCAGGCTGTAGCACAAGTCTAGAGAGGAGGTGATTAGACGTCCCTAAGCTACAGCCACAGGGGTGGAAAGATGTCAAAGGGGCAGGGTCAATGCCTGGTGATGTCGGACAGGAGGAGCGTGGGAAAGTAGCAGCCAGAGGGAGGGCTTTCTATAGCTTTCAAAGCACAGGGCTAGCCCTAGCCGGTTTGGCTCAGTGGATAGAGCATCGGCTTCCAGACCAAAGGGTTCTGGATTGGATTCTGATCAAGGGCACCTACATCGGTTGCAGGCTCCTCCCCGGCCCATGCCCTGGTCAGGGCGCAAGCAGGAGGCAACCAATCAATATGTTTCTCTCACAT
>NW_006295913.1:320082-320986 GCF_000327345.1 Myotis davidii
ACTGGACGCTGCACATCTTAGTGATCCCTTTAATCCTTGCAACATCCCCATTTTCTAGATGAGGAAACCGAGGCCCAGAGGGGAAGCAGCTTGCTCAAGACATGAGGAGAACGGATAACACAAACACAATGGTGTCCATCTATCAGATGCTGAGTGCTGGGCACCCCACTCCAGTGCCCTGCTAGTTAGGTAGGCGACTGACTGAGTAGAGGGGTCTGCCCACCAAGGGGTAGCGGGCTCAGGGGACTCACAAAGAATTCCGCCTGCAGCAGGAAGGGGTCCAGGGCCTTCTCGTGGAGCTCCTCGGCCCGCAGGACGCGGGAGGCACTGAGCAGGTACTCTCGGGATGACTCCTCGCGGGGGGACATGAGGTAGCCGAAGCCCTCCTCGTTGCAGCCGGGTGTGCACATGTCCAGGGTCAGGGAGACGTTGGAGCCCCTCCTGGAAGGATCGGGAAAGGGGGAGTGAGTCTCAGGGGCAGGGAGGGGCATCAGCTTGGGGCTTGGAGTGGGAAGATGAGGGACAGAGAGAGCGGGGGTGGGAACTGGGTGGGCTCCAAGAGGAGGAGTGGGGGTGCGACAAGGAGCACAAGTCTCAGCCCCAGGTGTGGGCCTGCCTCGCCGCCTCCTGCAGTAGAGTAGCTGCCTGAGTGAGGAGTTGGAGGCCCCAGATCCAAAGGTTCCAGCTGAGGCCCCTTAACACAGGCCGCCCCTGGGCTCTCCTCTGTCAGTCCTGGAGGCAGCACCCAGCCCTGTGGCCCCCAGGAAATGCCCAGAGAGAGGGCACCTGCCTAGATCAGAGGAGCAGGGCGCGGCCCTTGGTAGCACAGTCCTGGGCCCAGCAGTCTGGGATGAGGGGGCCAATGAGTCAAGGTCATCTCATTGAGGAGGGGCCGGGACCCTCG
>NW_006295913.1:321066-328291 GCF_000327345.1 Myotis davidii
TGGCGGCGGCAAGGGGGTCTGCCCTGGACAGACTCCTCTGTGTTCACTGTCCAAGGGCCCAGCACAGAGAGGGCCCTCAGTACACGGAAAGGGAAACCGAGTCCCAGAGAGGGGACAAGCATTGTCCAAGCTCGTGCAATAAGGGGGCAGCAGAGCTGAAACAAAAAGCTAGGTGTACTGACTCCTCATCCCGCGCTCTGTCCATGACACCGTGTGTGCAACTCAAACTGGTGTGATCTGAAAAGAGGGTGTCGACACCTCCCACAGTGTGATCTGGGGAACACAAAGACACACTCTATAAACGGTTCTGTGGTCAAGCAACTTTGAGGAATGTCACATACACCCCCTTGCTCATTTACAGTGAACAGGAGCACGTTAAAGGACCTGACAAGACCTGCAGTAAAGAAACAGACCCAAACTTACTTGCACACAGGAATGTACGGGTGAGTGTGCTCATGTATACCCTTGTGCGTGTGCTCGTGTATACCCCGTGCATGCCTATGTGCTTGTGTGCAGTTACAGTATTTCTCAGCACTCACCCTGGGCATTCTGATCAGACCTAAAGAACATGTGTGTACACTGGCTAAGCTACGAGGTCAGCCCGGTCTTGGGCACTGGGAGTTAAGAGTCAGGCATCTGACCGGGAGCTGAGAGCTCCAGGGCCCAGAGAGCCCACCCCTCCTCCACGCCTCCCACCTCTCCTGCAGACCCATGGACTTGACGGTCAGCGAGGCAGGGTCGGCCTCAGGCTTGATGTCCATCGTGCAGTCAAACACAGGAGTCTCGGGGACGGGGTCCAGGTCCAGGAAGTCATCTTCGACCTTCTCTTCCATCCACTCCGAGTAGGTGAAGGAGGGCTGGCGGCTTACCGACTGGCGCCTGTCCTCGGGGGGCAGTGGTGTGGGTGGCTCTGGGTGAGCCCTCAGGAGGTGCCACACCTGGTTGGAGGGATATAGCATCATGGACTTGGGACCATGCTGCTGCCCCCTCGCTGGTGGGCTGCGCGTGGAAGTAAGCCCCTTGCCCCTCAATATGTCTAGAGCAGCCCTGCTCTCCTGGGAGCTACCTGCACGGCACTGCCCCTCACAGGGATGGCAGGTTCCACCCCCCACCTTGTCCTCCCTGACCCCTCCCTCCCTTGACCTCTTAGTTTCTTGTGGATTGAGGGCTTCTTGGTGGGCTGTGGGGGCTCCTACTTGTCTTCTCCCTGCCTTGGCCCCGCTCCCCTGCCTAGAACACTGTAGAACAATTCTGAAGGTGCTCTCACCCCATACGGGGCACACGGATGGAGAGAGACAAACAGCCTATCCCTCAGACCGATCCAGAATGTCTAACGGGGGCTGGTGGGGATCAGGGCTCAGGGTTAGGAGGCACCTTACCAGGCTGGTAGCGAGGAGCACAGACAGAGAGACCAGCAGCAGACTGGGGACTTCCCAGGTCCCAACGCCCAGCCAGGCCTACGGAACACCAGACAGACAGGTCAAGGTGGTTGGGGGTGGGAGTGGGGGTGGGGAGGGGGCAGAGTTCTCATCTGTTTCAGCAGGGACAGAACCAAGGCTCTGAAAACTTCAGATCAGATCTGGGTGGGGAGCAGGGAGAAGAGCTCCAGGGGGTGGGGCTGCCTTCGGAACTCAGAGATGGCCTGCGCAGGGCTTGGTGCAAAGGGAGGCCCCCCACTGCTGCCCCTGCCCTGGAGGCCCCCGAGCTTACTCACCCTGGGTCCCAGCTGTTCCAGGAGTGTGGCATTCTGCAACCAGCTGGGGCCATAGCCGCTGAGCCAGAGCATGCCGCAGGCAAGCTGGACAAGTGCACTGAGTTAGGAGGCTGGGCTCTGTGCGCCCCTTCCCACTCCAGCCTGGCCCCAAGGTCCAGCCTGGGACCTGAGGGAAGGGCCCAGGTCCTGCGCGCCAAAGAAGGCCCGGGACTCTCTCTGGGGAAGAGCTGACTACAGGAGTCAAGGGATAGCCCTTCCCAGGGGCCCCCCGAGACAGGAAGTCCTCAGAGAGAGACCGAGTAGGGCCAGAGGCTTGGGAGGAGGCTGTTCCTGCTCCTGGGGTGAGGGAGGGCAGGGGGTGAGGGGCTTGGCTATGGAGGCGGTAGCTCAGAACTCCAGCCGAGGGCTGGGAGTCCCCGAGGGGCACTAAGAAGGGCCCTCACCTCTCGGCATCCCCAGGTGGCCAGCTTGGGGAGGAGGTGGAGGGCTGTCCCTCAACCCGCACTCTCTCCAATCCCTCCTGGGGCCTGTGATGTCCTTACCAGGAACTGGGAGGCAGCCAACAGGCACAGGCTGCTCTTGACCGTGAGGGAGTGGCTCCAGGTGCCCGGAGGTGGCGGCTTCTGCGCTGGCTCAGAGGGCGATGAAGGAGGGGGTGGCGGTGGCATTTCTCTCCGTGAGTCCGTGAGCTCTTCGGCCTGGTCCAGGGCCTCCATCACTACCGGCTGGGGGAGACCTGTGGAAGGAGGACAGCCGGCCGCTGACTCGGGGCCCGTGGGCCCACGGCGGCCGCTCCTCCTGGGGCTGCCGTGCCTTCCTCTCAATCCAGGATCAGTCAGCGTGGCTCCACTTCCAGCAGTCACCCTCGATTAGCAAAGCAATATTCACCTACCTTCGTCAGAAACAGCTAAGTGTGGGTGGACAAATTATTTCTCTTTTATTTCTCCAGTAACAGAGTTAAAATGGCAGGAGGTTTTTCAGGGAGTTAACATCCTTGTGTTTATGCAGCTTCATTCTTTTCCATTTCTTAAGGAAACAAAAAACAACCACCTCAAACTCAATTAAAGAGAGAGAGAGAGAAAAGACACAGCACAACCAGGTTGCGCACGTGAATAACCCGCCCACGCCTGCCTTCCGGATTTTTGACTCCCGTGCCCTGGGCTCTGACTGGGGCTTGGGGCTGGAGGCTGGACACGTGACAAGATCCTAGCTACAGCCCTTCCCCAACCTCGAGGACCACACACCTCGAGGAGGTGTGTGGGCGGGCAGGGTGGTGGGTAGGAAAATCTGGGTGTAATAAAATTGATTATCCAATGTCTGGAATTTGGTTCTGGGTCTGTCCCTCGTTGTGTGACCTTGGGAGGGTCACCCCCTCTCCTGGCCTCAGTTTCCACAGCTGGACAGTGCGAGTTGGGCTCAGTCCTTGGATTTCTAACTGTGCTTTGTGGAGCCCTAGTATTCACTCAGGTGCACCAGGTATTAACAAGCGCCGAGTCCCTCTACCTGTGGAAGCTCTGCTTGTCCCCGTGCCACCTACTGGGTTTCCTTTAAGATCATTTCAACACAGGCTTCCACTCCTGAGAGAGTCTGAACACCACTGGTTTAGATCTCGGGCCCTGACTGCAGTGCAGGGATTCCAGCAGCAGCAGCAGCCACCTTGCTGAGTCCCGGATGTGGAAGATCCCCATCCAAACCCACACGTTCCAGTCTACTGCCAAGAAGGGAGGAACCAGCAACAGGGCTGTGTCACGCTTGACTGTGGGGATGGGACTGTCTACACACTGCTGTGTATACGGGACAATGGATTCCTCTTCTGGTTGGGGGACAATGGAACACCCACAGCAAGACCACGTGAGGCCAGCGTAGCTGTCTGTCCTTGTGCTTGCTCGCTCGCTCGCTCACGGGACGTTGACTAAGCCTCTCCCGTGGCCTGGACCAACAGTGCCGTGCAGAGCGCAGGTCCCGGAAACAGCTGCATTTCCACCACAGGCGCCTCCTTTGCAGATGCTGACCTGTATGGCTCCCTACCTGCAGTGTTCCAGCCACACTCCGTGCATTTCCTCAGGTGAGTCCACCCTCGGTACTTGGCACAGGCGATTCCCTCTGCCTGGAACATACCTTGAACACCCTGCCCCCTGTCATCCCCCCACTTTGCCAAGTTAACTCCTATTCCTCTTGTGGAACTCAATCAGTGTCACCAGACGTAGGCCCTGCCCTATCATGTGCACTGGGCACCCTAAGCCTCTCCTTCGTCCCAGCAGCAGCAATACCCCTGGAATGTGCAAGGCCCTGCTCTGGGGGCTTTACCTTTGCTGATTTACTCGCTTCACAGTACTCCTATGAAGTGGGTACTACTATTATCCTCTTTTTACAGAAGACCAAGATGAGGCTAGACCAGGGGTGGGCAAACTTTTTGACTCGAGGGCCACAATGGGTTCTTAAACTGGACCGGAGGGCCGGAACAAAAGCATGGATGGAGTGTTTATGTGAACTAATATAAATTCAAAGTAAACATCATTACACAAAAGGGTACGGTCATTTTTTTTTTTTTTAGTTTTATTCATTTCAAAAGGGCCGGATTCGGCCTGCGGGCCGTAGTTTGCCCACGGCTGGGCTAGCTAGTAAGTGGCTGAAGTGGGTTTAAACTGAGGCAGCTGGACAGGTTCTGGGCCACATTACACTCACTACAGTTTGTACAATTATTTGTTGAGCTGGCCATTGTGGCTCAGTGGTTGAGCATCGACCCATGAACCGGAAGGTCCTGGGTTGATTTCCAGTCAGGGCACATGCCCAGGTTGCATGCTCGATCGCCAGTGGGGGTTGTGCAGGAGGCAGCTGCTGGCTGATTCTCTCTCATCATTGATATTTCTATCCCTCTCTTCTCCCTTCCTCTCTCTGAAATCAATTAAAAAACATATTTAAGAACACGTATTTGCTGAATATCATCTCCCCCACTGTAAGTTCCATAAGGGCAGGAGCGGTATCAGTTTTGTTCATCATGATTGTCCACAGCATTTAATGCAAGTCCTGGCATATAATCCTGCCGTAAATACTGCCAGTGGGGGTTGTGCAGGAGGCAGCTGCTGGCTGATTCTCTCTCATCATTGATATTTCTATCCCTCTCTTCTCCCTTCCTCTCTCTGAAATCAATTAAAAAACATATTTAAGAACACGTATTTGTTGAATATCATCTCCCCCACTGTAAGTTCCAGGAGTGGTATCAGTTTTGTTCACCATGATTGTCCACAGCGTTTAACGCAAGTCCTGGCATATAATCCTGCCGTAAATACTTATCAGTGAATGAGGATGCGCAAGTAATCATCTTTGGCTCAGTTTTCTTACTGATAAATGGGGACAATCATACCTGCTTTGAAAAGGTGTTATGAAGACTTCAGATAAAACATGCAGCATGGTGTTTTATCTGGAAGCATCTAGATTCTAGAAGGTGCTTGATACACGTCAGATGATGATAATGATTACACAGGCCTCCCAGTCTCCTGGGTAAAACAGACCAGTGGATTCATACAGTGCATTAAGAGACAAATCTGAGTGCTGCTGGAGTCCATGGGGGCTGGAGGAGGGCCTCCACCTTTGCCCACAGAGACTACAGTTAGGAACCACAGGAGCGCACAGCTCAGATCCTGGCCGGCAAGGCAAGAGAAAAACAAAACTACTGCTAAGAGATGGATCATGCAGGAAGCCAAGAGTTTCCACTATAGATATGCAGAGGTTTTATTACTCAAGTGGCAAGGTCTCCACCCACACCCTCTGAAAAAGCAGTGGAAGGATGCTGCCAAATATGGAAGGCTGGGAGGGGCACACAAGCTCCCTCCTTCTCCCTGGGCCTCGGGTGCCTTATCTGTAAAACGAGGGGCTTGAACTAGAACTCCGTGCTTCTCAGACGTTCCTGCCACCCAGGAGGACAGAGGGCTGGGTCTTGGGAGAACACAGCTCAAACAATTTTGAACGTTTTGCTACATTTATCCTGTGGCTTTGCCCTCAGGGGTACATGCACCCCAGTCTGAGAAGCATGGAACTCGCCTGCAATAAAATATTATGCCGATGTTATAAATGATCCTGTAGATGAATATTTAATAACATAGAAAGAAATTTCAATGCTATTGCAGTGAGGAAGGCAAGGTTACAAAACAGTATGATCCCCTTGGCCTTAAAACTAAGAAAGTGTAAATGTGCATGTAGAAAGGTGGAGTATACCAGATGTAAGACAAGAGCTGACACGAGATAGTGCCTGCAGAGCCTGCAGCACAGTCGATGCCTGGCACACAGTAAGTGCTCCATAACGCACACGGTTAGTGGGAAGAACAGCAGCCAGGTGCTAACGACAGTTCTCTGGAAGAGGGTGAAATTATAGGTGATTTTTTCATTGTTTATATATTCCAGATTTTCTTCAATAAATAAATGTGTGTATGAGTATATACACATGTATGTGTATATATACACATATATTTATTTTTAGTGAGAAAAAATATTTTAAAAAAGATCACAGTTCTGAGATTAGATACCATGAGGCCTAGTTAATATGCCCTGTTTCAGGGCCCTGACTCCCACTGGTCACATCTAAATGGATAAAAACACAGCACTAGCTGGTTTGCCTCAGTAGATAGAGCGTCGGCCTACAGACTGAAGGGTCTCAGGTTTGATTCTGGTCAAGGGCACATTCCCAGGTTTCGGGCTCGATCCCCACAGTAGGGGGAGTGCAGGAGGCAGCCGATCAATGATTCTCTCTCACCATTGATGTTTCTATCTCTCTATCCTTTTCCCTTCCTCTCTGAACTCAATAAAAATATATTTAAAAAGAAAACAAATGGATAGAAACACAGACCAAACCGATGGTTACCAGAAGTGAGGGGGTTGGGGAGATAGGTGAAAAGAGGAAGGGGAATATAATCAATAATCCTATATAATAAAAGCCTAATATGCTAAGTGTCTGGTTGTTCGGTTGCCTGTTCAACCAATTAAAGCATAATATGCTAATGATATGCTAAGGCTGCTCAACAGCTCACTATGATGTGCACTGACCACCAGGGGGCAGATGCTCTGACTGGTAGGTTAGCTTGCTGCTGAGGTCCGGCCGATTGGGACTGAGTGAGACAAGCCAGACACTCCCTGGAGCCCTCCCGCAGTCCCTCCCCAGCTAGCCAACCCCTTGCATCTCTCCCTGGCCTGACCGTGCACCAGTGGGGTCCCTTGGCCTGGCCTACACCCTCACACAATCTGGAACCCCTCGGAGGATGTTGGAGAACCAGTTTCAGCCCGATCCTGCAGGCCAGGCCAAGAGACCCCACTGGTGCACGAATTCGTGTACCAGGCCTCTAGTATATAGACAAATAACTGAATGTTTCACATACACATTAAAGACACACATACGCTTGGTAGCTTTTTCTCCTGAAGAAAACAAAAATCAAAATCTGCTTCTCTATTTCTTGCCTTATTGTCTTCCCACTTTATACCTGCTAGCATGTCACATGGACACAGTCTCTGCAGGCACCA
>NW_006295913.1:328653-353854 GCF_000327345.1 Myotis davidii
ATGTCAGTTCTTCTCCTTGCCTGCTCACTACCTAGTTTTGGGAATGACAATGCCATCGCTGGGCAGGCTCTACGCAGTTCCCAAAGCGCATCTGCACACGCACTGCATTTGCTTCTCTCGGCAGCCCTGTGAGGTAGATATTCGCATCATCAGCCCCGCTTTGTTGGTGAGAGGCGGCTGCTTCTGTCAAGGGCTGGCTTTTCAATAGTTCACAGCGAGGTAGCTGCGTTGCCACGCACGAAACTCTGACTCAGAGGCAGCTTGCTGACAGTGATTTAAGACGGCGCGCGCACTAGCTCCTCACGCGCCTGCACGGGGTGCAGGGGATTTTCCAGGCCTGGGAATCGAGGCTCAGCCAGGTTAAGTGGCTGCTCAAGTCCGTGCAGACCTGAAGTCGAACCAGGGCTTCCTGACACCAAGTGATCTTTCCATTTTGCCACACTGCTTCTTAGGAAAGGGTCATTGCAGCCAAGGCTGGGAGCTGGTGAGAGGCTGGGAGGGAGAGAGGGATGGAGTCCTTGTATCTGGGGGAACCCCGAACCAGGTACAGCTTGTGTGCCTGATCCCCAGCTCTTGGCTCCTCAAAGGCCACATGGTATGGAGGGAAGAGATCCTGGAAGACGGGAGCTCCAGGTCCCAGGCCAAAGCTCTAGGGAGCCTGGGTAAAGTCTGCAGGCAAACAGCCTTCAGATTGACCTGGGTCATGTGGGAGTACTATGATCCCCTCCCGTCACCCAGCACTTGAGTCCCACCATCAAACTCTATAGCTACCGAGTGCCCGGGGCTGGCACCGCCTGAGATGAAATGCCCGTGGATGCTGCTGTCAGTGACTCATCCTTGGCGCTGACAGCTGCTAGCCCACCGGAACACCGGAACGGAAGGCTGGCTCAGCCTGTCCCTGTTCACATGAGCAGGGTGGCCGGTTTTCTTCTCTTCCCGAACATGGCAGGGTGACCTCCCAGCCATGACCACAAGGTCTCAGGGGGCCTGGACCAACAGAACATCACGCTCAGTCCTGCCTGGGCTTCTAGAAACAATGACGTCAGAGCCTAACAGGCCCTGAGGGGCATCTGGGCTAGTCTGCTCATTTCTTAGATGGGAAAACTGAGCCCAGAGGTGGGAATTGGCTGCTCAAGGTCAACAGCCAACCAGTGGCAGAGCCAGGACGTTGGCCGCTACCGTGACCACTATTAGCTAACACATAATGAATGCTTCCCATGTGCTGGGCGCTGCTCTAAGTGCTTTACATATACTAATACATTAGTCTTCGCAACAATCTTAGAGGGTGGGTGCTACCCTTACTCCCAGTTTACAGATGACGAAACTGAGGCACAGGGAAGTCGAGTCACTTGGCCAACGTCAGCTACTAAATGGGTAAACTAAGACCAGAACTCAGATAGTCTGTCTCCAGAGCCCATACTGATAACCAACACACTAGATGACTAACTCAGGTTTTCTGCTCTCTGCTCCACATCATCTTTTTATTTTTTCTTTATTGATTTTAGAGAAAGTGAGAGAGAGAGAGAGAGAGAGAGAGAGAGACAGGGAGGGAGGGAGAGAGAGAGAAACCTCTATTTCTTGTTCCACTTATTTATACATTCATTGGTTGATTCTTGTATGTGCCCTGACTGGGTATTGAACCCGAAACCTTGGTGTAGTGGGCTGAGGCTCTAACCAACTGAGCTACTGGGCCAGGGCTAGGATCTGTCCTCCTAATCAGACTCCATGCTGTCTGCCCCAGGCTGGGCCTCCACTGCTTCTTCCTCCTCCTTGTTGGGAGAAGTCAGCCTGAGAAGGAGCTCCAGCCCATTCCAGGACAGAGGGGACAGTCTATCTATCACACCCTGGCAGGCGGGGGCAGAGAAAAGCTAGATTGGGACCAAGATGATGGGGAGGCCTGGGAACCAAGTGTGTTGGATGCGTAGTCTGGAAGGTCAGGAGGGCTGAACGCTCTTTGCAGATACATGAGAGGCTGTAATAGGGACAGGGCTGGTCAGGAGGCAAGAATGGGCCTTGTGCGTGGATGCTCTCGGTAGGTAGACTTTCAAGTCATAGGAAATATCTCTAGTACCTGAGCCTCCAGGCTGTATTGCAGCTCTTCCTGTCCCCACACATACTCTAGCTTTGCTTCTAGGGAGGTAGATTTTTATTTTATTTATTTACTTTTAAAATATATTTTTATTGATTTTAGTGAGATGGAGAGGGTGAGATAGAAACATCAATGATGTGAGAGAATCATTGATCGCTGCCTCCTGCACACCCCCTATTGGGGATTGAGTCCACAACCCAGGAATGTGCCCTGACCTTGAGTTGAACCATGACCTCCCGGTTCATGGGTTAATGCTCAATCACTGAGACACACCAGCTGGGAAGATTTTTTGTTTGTTTAATCCTCACCCTAGGATATGTTTACTGATTTTTTTAGAGAGAGAAGGAGGAAGAAAAGAAGGAAGAGGGGAAGGAGGAGAGGGAGGGGAGATATCAATGTGAGAGAGAAACATCGATCAGTTGCCTCCAGTACATGCCCTGACCTGGGATCAAACCTGCAACCTTTTGGGGTTGGGGTACGGGACAACTCTCCAACCAGCTGAGTCACTGGCCAGGGCAGGGAGGTAACTTTTGCTAGTGGCTCACAGTGAAAGCTTTGGAGTCACACAGATGTAGGTTTGAGGCCTGCCTTTGCCATTTACTATGTGACCCTGGGTAAGTGACGCAATCTCTCCGCGGACCACCAGTTGGTGACCGCTGCTCCAGACAAGAGATATACAATTTCCCTCTTGGATTCTGAGGATACCATAAAGTAAAACCTGCAAAGAGCCTAACCTGGTGCCTGGCCCACGTGAAAGCTCAATCATTGAGAAAGGAGGGGGAAAGAGGGGAAGGAAAAAGAGAGATGAGGCAGAGGCAGCAGTAAGGACTTCCCTTTCATCTGCCAGGTGGGCCCTGCAGGAGGACAATGGATCCCTGTCCCCACGTGGGTAGGGGCTTTGAGGCTGCTGGCTGGCAACGGAGCCGTGGATGGAGTGGGTACGGACTGGGGGTGGCAGAAGTGGGGCAGCTTTGTTTCTGCCAGTTATTTAAAACCAGAATGCTAACAAGCTTTCAAAACAAAACAAAACACAACTCAAGTACTCTTTGGATGGGATATAATAAAATGGTTCTATCTGAAAAAGAACCAAACAGCTTTGTTGTTGCACACAAAGGCCCGATTCTTTGTGCCTCTCTGGAGTGGAGGCCCAGAAGTACAAGGGTGAAAGGGTCAATGAAACTCTGAGGGTGCGGCATCCTCCTCCCCCAACACTGAGAACTAAAAGAACCCATAGAAAAGTCCTGGGGCGATGGGGTACCAGAAGTCTCAAGTGCTCCAGACTTGAGCACAAATGCATGGGAGGGCATCTTCCATCCTTCCATTTCACAGATGAGAAAACTGAGGTCCACAGAGTAAGAACCAGGATTGGCACATAGGTCTTTAACCCTCTGGTTCAGTTCTCACCCATGTAGTCAACATGGGAATTTTCACTGTGGGGATCTGAAGGGCTGAGGCCCGATGGCAGCAGAAGGCTGGGTCCCGGTAAGTGCCCTTGGAGGTCTAGGAGTGTCTAGGTGATAGGAGGTGAGCAAGAGTAACCCGAGACTCTCAGGAGAGTAGTGCCAACAAACCCCAATCCTCCAGAGGCTGCCACCCTCAGTTGGCTCTCTACCACCCAAAACCTCACACTGTTGGCAAAATGACAGCTCAGCTCTGCCTCTAGAAGACTGAGTGACCCTGGGCACCTCAATGGCTTCCTAGATCTCACAGGCCTTCTGAACTGGGGACAACACAGGGTCCTTAAGGGACCTTCCAGTACTAAAGACCCAGGGCTTCCGTAAAAAAATATCTTGAGTGTTAGTTTAATTCAATGGCTTCCCCTTGTTCTTAGGATAAAGACCAAAATTCTGCCATGGCCAAGAACGAAGGCCCAGCATGCTTTGGTCTCTGCTTATCTCTCCAGATTCCACCCACCTGGTTTTCTCTGTTTCAGCTTTTTTTCAGATCCTCTCCTGGAATCAACCTAGTAGGAAAGTTTGGAAACTGGTGGTTCTGCTTAAAAGAATTCTCACACAGTCCCTAAGAGGGCATGTAAGCTGAGGTTCCCTTCCTGGCTATCTGTGGTGGGGGTGGAAGTGGAGGCATCTGCAGGCCCACTGCTTGGGAGAGCAGCTAGGCCAAGTGTCTAGGACAGAGATGGCGAACCTTTAGAGCTCAGCGTGTCAGCATTTTGAAAAACCCTAACTTAACTCTGGTGCCGTGTCACATATAGAAATTTTTTGATATTTGCAACCATAGTAAAACAAAGACTTATATTTTTGATATTTATTTTATGTATTTAAATGCCTCGTAGGCATTAAGAAAAATCAACCAAAAACATGAGTTCGTGTGTCGTAGGTTCACCATCACTGGTCTAGGAACACAGCGGGGAATGCTATGCAGCCCTTAGGAGCAAAGGATCAGTACATATGGCACCACGAAGGACCTCAGAAACACTGCTGAGTGGAAAGTAGGAAGTCTAACAGAACACAGTATTGACAAAGGAAAATACGTGCACATATAACTTCTTAAGTTACAGAAATGTCGAATTACCATGTTGTACATCTGGGACTAATGTAATATTGTATGTTAACTGCAACCAAAGAAACAAAAAAAATTATTAAAAAAAGAAAGAATAGAAAAAGTATATGAACACAAAATATTGTAGCAAAATATAACTGACACAAATAGTTTTATTCTTTCCTCGGTTCATGAGGGCTTCCACAATGGACCAGGATTCACACTGGGGAGAGGCAGGCGTGAGAGGCTGGGTGTGGTTGAGGGTCAACCCTGGTGCGAGGCGCCAAGATTACCTGGGTGGGTAGCTCAGGTTAGCAGAGGGTGACCCTGGGCTGGGTGGAGGGCAGAAGCACAGTTTAAACCAGTACTAGGCACCAGACTGGGGACTTTTTGAGAAGGGGGGCTGGTCATATGAGGTTAACTTGTTCCTTGAAATGCTTTGACAGATGGTTAACAAGAACATGAATCAGGACCCTACTCATCCTTCTAGTCACAAGAAGCCTTCCATGACCCCGCCCCCCCCCAACATAGGGTTACGTTACTGTTGCACCCTTCCATGGAGTCCTACCCTCTCTGAGAGCAGGGACCCGGTCTGTCTTGCTCTTCATTGTATCACCAGTGCTTGGCACAGCATAGGGCACAGAGTAGCTGCTCAATAAAAAGTTGTCAAATCGATAAAAGGGTCAGGCTGCCTTTTCAGTTGGTCCTTGTTGGCTTCTGGCCTAAGAGCTGATCTGTGCTGTGGTGGTACGGCCATGAAAGCGATGACCTACCCTCCCTGATGGCCAGCGGGAGTTGCTGCCAGATTAGGACAGCAGAGGTTTCCTGAATACAGGCCTCCTCCTTACTTTATAAAAGGCTACCCATGATGGGCAGTGGCATCTTGCTGAAACCGCCTTCTTCCCCTCAGAGGAGGGTCCACTTGATACCTATGATGATACAGAGCCTAAGGCTGGTGGAGGGTAGATTTCAAGGCCCTGGGACTTAGGTAGGGAGTGGGTATCGGAGCCACTGGCCCAAAAGGCCAGCTGCTCCTATCAAATGGACAATGAATGGCCTATTCAAACCTCAGTGTCTACTCACAACCTTGTGTACAGCCAGCTAATCATGCCATCCTAAAATCTCAGGGTGGCAGTGACATACATACAGGAGGGCTGTGGAAACACCCCGTTCCCAAGAGCATGTGTCCTCAGACCGGGCCCTAGCTCCCTCTTCTCTGGCTGTGCCACTCCCCATGGATGAGCAGTCCACGGGGCACAGGGGATGTGCCCATGCTCCCCTCTCCAGGCCATGCTCTGGCTACTGGGACTCCAGAGCTCCTTGCCCAAGGGGCCCGAAACCAGCTGGGGTGCAGGACCATCCTTCTGAGGGTGGACATGGCCTCCTGCTTCGGGATCTTTAGGTTTGAGGGGTGACCAAGGAACAGCTATTGGGGCGGGGTGTAGATCACGCTCAGACACACAGACTGACATGCCCACATGCATGCACACAGGGGCCCTTGCAGTGTAGAACCGGGCAGTGGGTGATGTACCACTTGGGGCCCCATTTGCAGCCTGGCTTAGGTCCCTGCAAATGTTAGGAGCAGGCCTGCCCATGTGCCCACTGGAGACACAGAGCAATACTTGGTGACGTCATGCCATCACTAGTTCCTATTGTCGCCTACCTCCCTCCCTCCTCTGCGCCGTATCCCTGAAGAAGCTGCTGGCCCCAAGCTAGGCCCACAGTGGTGCCGGCTGGGGAAGGCGCGGAGGCCCCAGCACCAGCAGGGTTGCCTGGTTTCTTGCGAATGTGAACACCTACGCGCGGAAGAGGGGGAGTGTGAGTTGGAATGTATAAATGTGTTTGGGTGACTGTGAGCAAATAAGTGAGCAAGCAAGGAGGAATGAAAAAGAAGAAAAGAAGGGTGACCATGTGAAAAAGAGTGTGTGCATGAGGGGAGAAGAAAAATAAACGTGTGCGTGTCCATGGAGTGGAGGCGGCACCCAGGTACACACCCAGTGCCCGCTACAGTACCTAGGAACAGTGGGCAACGGAGGGCCTGGGGACAGGGCACAGAACGGGAGGGAAGGAGCATGCCTGCTTGTCTGTATGGGTGCATGAGAAGGGGCACGGATGTGGGAGAGAAAGAGACCTAAAGAGGGAGGCGAGAGCAAGCAAGTCTGTCCCCATCTCTAAAAGCATGTCTAGTAGAAGGGGATGCGTGATGGAGCCATGGGACTAAGACAGCCCGAGTGTGCAAGAGATAGACGGGCAGGGGTGTGAGCTTGAAGGTGGGGGTGTGCTTCCACAGGGCTCTGTGAGACAGAGAGACAGGGTGCGTGCCTGGGTGACTGTGTGTGGGTGTGTGCACGTGAGCATGTGAGCATGAGGCTGTGACAAGTGAGAACCCATATCAGTGTGTGAGCACATGCGTGGAGTGCCCTGTGAGCAAGCATGCCTGTCCCTGGGGCAGCTATGGGTTGCCTGAGGTGTTGGCGATGCCTGAGGATCTTTTCACCCGAAAATTTCAAGCAGGGAGGACTGCATGAGCTGCTCGGCTCAGGTCTAGGTGGCTGTGGCTGGGAGTGTTGGCGATGTTGCCCCAGCCTGGCAGTGCAGTGCGTGTAGGAATAAGTGAGTCATCGGGCATGGCTGGCCCCCACTCTGCCTCGCCTCTGGTTTCGCCCAGCAGGGAAGACAGCTGGGAGAGGGAGAGATTACTCGAGGACTGTGTTTTTACACCATCATTATCCAATTGCTTGCAGTGCCCATGGGCTCATTCTAAAGGGCCAGCACCCCAAATTCTTGGTCTAGCCCAGCCATGGGCAAACTACGGCCCGCAGGCCGGATCCGGCCCGTTTGAAATGAATAAAACTTAAAAAAAAAAAAGACCGTACCCTTTTATATAATGATGTTTACTTTGAATTTATATTAGTTCACACAAACACTCCATCCATGCTTTTGTTCCGGCCCTCCAGTCCAGTTTAAGAACCCATTGTGGCCCTCGAGTCAAAAAGTTTGCCCACCCCTGGTCTAGCCTGCCATCTCCCTTTATGTCCAAGTTGCAGTTCAGGTGAGTGGTTTCAGCTGATGAACATTTGTGGAAATCTACTTTTTACCAAGTTCCAGAACCAACCTCCAGTCCTTTTCCCATCCCTGGCTTCTTGGCCTTAATTTTTCCCATAGCACTTACCTACCATGCTATATATTTTACTTATTTTATTTATCTTTCCCTTAATAACCATCTCCCTTTATGTCCAAGTTGCAGTTCAGGTGAGTGGTTTCAGCTGATGAACATTTGTGGAAATCTACTTTTTACCAAGTTCCAGAACCAACCTCCAGTCCTTTTCCCATCCCTGGCTTCTTGGCCTTAATTTTTCCCATAGCACTTACCTACCATGCTATATATTTTACTTATTTTATTTATCTTTCCCTTAATAAAAAATGCCTGTGTAGCCCTGACCGGTTTGGCTCAGTGGAGAGAGCATCGGCCTGTGGACTCAGGGGTCGCAGGGTCGATTCCGGTCAAGGGCAGGTACCTTGGTTGCGGGCACATTCCTGGTGGGGAGTGTGCAGGAGGCAGCTGATCGATGTTTCTCTCTCATCGGTGTTTCTGACTCTCTGTCCCTCTCCCTTCCTCTCTGTAAAAATCAATAGAATATATTTTAAAAAAAAATGCCTGTGTAGCACTTGCTATGTACCAAACACTGTTCTAATTTCTCTATTATTTCATTTAATCCTCAAACAACTCTACCTGGCAGTGACTATTATTTTTGCCATTTTGTAAATGGGACGCACAGAGAGGTTAAGCAGCTTGCCTATGATCATCCCATGGTAAGTGGTGGGGCCACATCTGTCAAGGGTCCCTGCTGTTCACCAGGAAACAGTACTGTTCTATGGGGTTGGACATTTTCTCAGTTTGGTGCACTGTTGAATTTTCGGTGTTTACATGCAGATGCTCAATGACTAGCTAGTGAAGGAATGAAGAAGTGAGTGGATGAATGTTAGACATGGAGGATGAAATAGAGAGGTACTTGCCTTCAAGGAGTTCATGGTCCCATTGAAGAAACAGGCAAAAGTTACTTCAATATCATATCAAGACGGCATTGTGGGGTTTAGGGGAGCACACAACATGCCTGGCTTCTGGACGGCAGGGTTTTCCAGAGGAAGGACAGAGAAGGGGCTATGCACAGTGCCATCTATCATCGCCTCCAAAATTCTCCCTGGGACAGACACCCCTTATCTCTTCCTATCTCAACCTATAGGATTCCAGAAGATGATGGTGGCTCCATGGTGACAACGGAAGCGCAATGGTGTAGTGGCCAGGAGCATGAGCTCTGAACAGATGGCCTGGAGTGAATTCTCACTCTACCAAACACTTGCTAGGTGACCTGGACAGATTCCCTAACCTGCCTGGGCCTTGGTCCTCTCATCTATAGGATGGGGATAGCAAATGATGCAGACTCCCTAGTTAGTGGAGGGGATTACATGACATATACCTGCAAAGGCATTTAGAACAGTGCACATAGCACAAGAAAGGCAATGTGCCAGCTCCAGTGGAGATAACCAATGCTCCTCTTCCATTCTACCTTGGTTGCTGGCTTTCAGGGGGGAATGGGAGAGGAGGGTGGGATTAAACATGCTTATTACTGTGGCCCTTCGAGAGTGGCTTCGTCCTGTTTTCCAGAAGCAACGCAAAGCAGCGCAGAGACTATGTCTGCTTTTTTCACCATTATTATCCCTAGCACCTAGTATAATACCTGACACACAGTAGTTGCTCAATAAATGTTTGTTGAATAAGTGAAGTGCATGTGTGATTTTATTTACTTAATCTTTGTGAGGATAAATAACCATTTATTAATAAGTTGTTTCCACTTACAAATTAGGAACTAGAAGCCCAGCAAGGTTAAGTGACTTGTCCATTAACACACAGTCTGTAAACAAAACAGCCAGACTCAAAGGCCAAAACTCATGCTCTTTCCTCCCCACCATTGCTACTCTCTGGACAAATATGTATCATGTCCTATTTTCCAAAATGGATTTTTTTTCCTAGCCAGTAGGGCCGTCCCTGGTTGTAGAATCATCTCCGAATTCTATGACTCATATCTGAATCACGGAACTGTTCAGTAGTTGAAAGGGACTTTTGATGTCATCTTGACCTCCCACCCATTGTGGAAATTTCCTCTCCAATGTCTATCCAGATAATACTTGAATGCCTCCAATGATGGAACACTCATTTTATTCCTCTTCAATTAACAAGTTCTATAACTGGACACTTTCAGAGTCAGAAAGAAGATTCTGCATCTTTTGGGCCAACGGGCCTCTTTTTAGTTTCTATGTATTAGCTTATGCCGTCTTCCTAAGAGGCACACAGAATGAAGCAGCTGCCCCTTCACAAGACAGTCTCTCAGAGTCACATCCCTCTGGAGAACTTTTTCCTTCAATTTAGTTGTTTCTAGTCCCCACAACAACAGTGGAGTGGCTCCTGTCCTAGACCTAGACCATCCCATCAGGCAGTCCAAAGTGTTTTGAGCAAGGGTACCGCCTACTGGATAAAGTGTGAATTGCACCATGGGCTCTGCTCACCTGAGGACCTTCAGCAGTAGCTGGGACCCTGGTTCTTGGTGTGAATAAAACAACTGCTTATGTTATTTTTTAAAAACTGTCACCCAAGGATATATTTTTATTGATTTTTAGAGAGAGAAACATTGATATGAGAGACACATCAATTGGTTGTTTTCTGTATGCACCCTGATGGGGGAATCGCATCAGCAACCTATGTATGTGCCATGACCAGGAATTGAACCTGCCACCTTTTGGTGTACAGGACGACATTCCACACAACAGAGCCACCGGTCAGAGAAATAACTGCTTATCTTAAAGAGTCATTGCTTTAGAGGAAGACCTAGTTGTTTTAAATGTCTATCTTAAAGAGTGTCACTGAAGATTCCACTCTAAGGTGCCTTGTCAATCATGAGATTTCTGAAAAACTACAGGTTTGGGATATCAATATTATAATTCAAATGGCTGTTTTGAATTCACTTGTCATGACTTGGGCATTTGGTCTACAACTGGGACATCTGCCCATGGGCAGGAGTGCCTTGGTGATATTTCTGTGGTGACATGGCCCGTGGTTCAGACAGCCAGGCTCCCCCCAGGTGTGGTCAACCAGACTCAAGCAGCATAATCTGACATTCACAACCAGGCTTCTCAACAGGGCTGCCAGGTAGTTTCTCCACATTCTCCACCCCACCTTGGGTTCATGCCACAGTCAGGCTGCGTTTCCTAGTTTTTGTTTTTTTGTTTTTGTTGTTGTTTTTAAACAAAAAGGTGTGGAAGGAAAGAAATGAAAATGGTAATTTTTCTTTTATTTCTCCCCCTCATCTTTATTTTCTAATATTTCTACAATGGATATTTGTTATAAGAAGAAAAATAACCACTAAAAAGTTTCTAAAAAGAAAAGCAACACTAAAATCTTCCCCCACATCCCTTAAAGAGTCATTGCTTTAGAGGCAGACCTAGTTGTTTTAAATGTCTATCTTAAAGAGTGTCACTGAAGATTCCACTCTAAGGTGCCTTGTCAATCATGAGATTTCTGAAAAACTACAGGTTTGGGATATCAATATTATAATTCAAATGGCTGTTTTGAATTCACTTGTCATGACTTGGGCATTTGGTCTACAACTGGGACATCTGCCCATGGGCAGGAGTGCCTTGGTGATATTTCTGTGGTGACATGGCCCGTGGTTCAGACAGCCAGGCTCCCCCCAGGTGTGGTCAACCAGACTCAAGCAGCATAATCTGACATTCACAACCAGGCTTCTCAACAGGGCTGCCAGGTAGTTTCTCCACATTCTCCACCCCACCTTGGGTTCATGCCACAGTCAGGCTGCGTTTCCTAATCTTACCTCTTGAAATCTGCACAGCACACTACTGGTCAGTGGTCATGTACTGGCCAGCCCTAGACTCCCCAGCTCTCCACCCTCCCAGCACACCCTCAGCCACCCCCTCTTCCCTCCATGGGAGCCAGAGGAGCTCCAAACGATGAAAAACAAATCCCCATTTAAATGAAGATCTATGGACCAGCTGAGTCACTCCTTTCAAGCAGGCTCCCAGCTAACCAGGCTTTACTCCAGCCCCAGTGTCATCTGAGGCTCTCTCCTTCCATCTGGAACTCTGGGGGGCATCTGGGTGCTCGGAAGACTCACCCGGCAGCCTCTCGCTGCAGCACATGTCCAGGGCCCCTCCCTCGGAGTCATCAGCAGTGTGGTTCTCTCTCTCCTTCCTGCAGCAGGATGAAAAAACGGGAGATGAGGCTGGCATCAAGACAACCCTGAGCAAAGATCAAAAGCCTTCCTTTCTGGTACTGTGTCCCTTTGAATAACTCCACCCCACTCCATCAGGGGGACCTTAGGAAAAGACCAACAGAAGGGTCAGGCTGCAGAGCCAGAAGAATTCTGCAGGTATCTTCCATGTGACATCGGTGACAGTAGCATCGCTATGACGACCATCCTCCTCCTCCTCCTCCTCCTCCTCCTCCTCCTCCTTATCATCATCATCATCTCTAGATTTCAAGGGGGGCTTACCATGGGCAAAGCACTTTACGAATTTTATCACAGAGTCTTCATTGTGACCTCATGAATTAGGAATCATTAAACAGGCTCAGAGAAGTTCAAGAACTTGCCCAAGGTTACACACATCATTCGGGTGGGAGCTGGTATGAAATGACAGTCTCGGACTCCAGGCTCATGCTCACTGCTGTGCTGTTCTGCCTCTTAGTTACTGAGGGTTTACAAGTTGAAAGCCCTGGTGACCTGAGCAAATAGAGGGGTCTGAGTAACAGCGTCTGTGCCCAGCTCCCCAAGGACTGCAAGTGCCCTGTGCCTCAGGCAGTGGACAGTGGTATGCAAAACGCTTCTCCAGAAATAGCTAGAAGTAGCCATATATATATATATATATTGCATATTCTAAACATTCTATTTCTTTCTGAAATCAGAACACCCTCTTTCTAGACCATGAGGGCACCTTCCAGGACTACACTGGCGTCTAGCTTTTCCCCTTTACCCAATAAGCTGGAAAAAGGTTGCTGTGGGTCAGACAGACCCCTGGAAGTGTCTATAGACAGGCATCATCTAAGGGCAATGGCACAGCTCACAGGGGCTCCCGACTGTGGGAATGGCTGGAAATGCAGGCGTGGGCTCCAGTGGGCCCCGCCTGCCCTTCATGCCTCTGACTCCTGGCAGTGGGTGGCTGATCTGGGGCTGGGCACACCAACCAGGCTGGGCCAATCAGATGCTCTTGCCTGCACTTTTCTAACACCTTCGGAGGGCCTGCAGCCTGGGGTGCTGGGGTTGAATCACGGCAGCTGCAGTGCCCTGGAGAAAAGGTCCGAAACATCTGTTGCCGAGGGCCTCGGAGCTGCTGCATTCCGGCCCATCCTGAGTCTTGATTGGGCAACATGTCCACCGAGGCCATGAGATGCCTCAGAATCCTTTCAATAATGTCCAACATTTTAGCTTCAGCTCGTGGGGTTGGAGTTCTGAGATTGGCAACCCAAAGGACCTTTAATATAGCCCCACTAGCATACTACTTTCAAGAAGCCCAAGAGGTCAGCTGCCTCTCTGCCCACCAGTCCTGCAATCCTGCCTCTCAGACCAGCCCTGAGGCTGGGCTGAAATAATAAAGGGCAGACAGGCTGGGTGAAGGTGCTTGCAGCTGGCATTGCATTATATTCCATTCTTTCCTCATTGCAATTGGCGCTGTCTCCGAGAATCCCAAATCTCAGAGCCGAGCTCTGCTGCAGAGAGGGCCCTTTAAATGTCTCCTGAGTCTTTCCACCTTTCTCTCTCTCCAACACCTCCATCTCGGTCCAAGTCAAGCATCTCATGCCTAGATTGCCGAGGCAATCTTTTTTTTTTTTTTAATTGATTTCAGAGAAGAAGGGAGCTAGAGATAGAAACATCAATGATTAGAGAGCGTCACTGATTGGCTACCTCCCACACGCCCCATACTAGGGATCGGGCCCACAACCCAGGCATGTACCCTGACTGGGAATCGAACCACAACCTCCTGGTTCATAGATTGACGCTCAACCTCTGAGCCATGCAGGCTGGGCATCGAGGCAATCTTTTAACTGGTCTCTGGCATCCACTCAGGCTGGCCTCCAAAACATTCTCCATATGCTCCAACGCACACATATGGCTGCATAGGTTGTGCATTCTACAACCTGTACAACTGAATGGGGCAGGCGTGAGCTAGAATCGACTCTTTCCAAACTCAACATTCATCACATAACCTTCCTTGAAAAATGACTCGGATGGCATCATACTGCACTTGGAACAAAGACAAAGATCCTTCAACAAAGTTTACCTGACCTTGCATGGTCTGGCCCGTGTTTATCCCTCCAGCCTTATTTCAGGACCCTCTCCCTCCTGACCTCTGCACTCTGGTCAGGCTCTTCTGTGCAGGATGAGTTTGTACACGCTTTCCTCTCTACCCAGAAAGCTCCCCCATCTCTACTTCTCAGCACTTTATACTCATAGCACTTGACACAATTTGAAATTTCACTTTGATTTATGCCATTATTTGATTAACATCTACCTCAACCATTAGACCAGAAGTTACAACAGGGTAGGGACCACCATTTCTGTTTTATTTTCAAAGTCTCACACAGTGGCTGGCTCATAGTAAGTGTTCACTAAATACTTGCTGAGTAAATGAATGTTGCCCTGACCATCTTGAAAAACCACCAGGAACCTCCAACATGGTTACCATTTAAGCTGCCTGGCTGGCAGGTCTTTGTTAAGCCACTTGGAACCCTCCTCCAGAGCTGTTGTCAAGAGTGGTCACAGAGTCACACATCTGGAGCAGTGACTATGCAGAGGAGGAAAAAGAGGCACAAAATGGGGTCTGACTTGTCCCAGGCCATACATCGCAACCACGGGAATTGGGATCAAGAATGCCTATCCTGCCCTAACCGGTTTGGCTCAGTGGATAGGGCATTGGCCTGCAGACTCAAGGGTCCCGGGTTCGATTCTGGTCAAGGGCGTGTACCTTGGTTGTGGGCACATCCCCAGTGGGGGATGTGCAGGAGGCAGCTGATCAATGTTTCTCTCTCATCGATGTTTCTGGCTCTCTATCTCTCTCCCTTCCTCTCTGTAAAAAATCAATAAGATATATTTAAAAAAGAAAAAAAAGAATGCCTATCCCTGCCCTAGCCAGTTTGGCTCAGTGGATAGAGCATCAGCCCTCGGACTGAAGGGTCCCAGGTTTGATTCTGGTCAAGGGCAAGTACCTTGCTTGCAGGTTTGATTCCCAGCCCTGGTCAAGGTGTGTGTGGGAGGCAACCAATCTCACATGGATGTTTCTCTCTCTGTGTCTTCCCCCTCCCTTCCACTCTCCCTAAAAATCAATGGAAAAATATCCTCTGGTGAGGATAGAAACAAACAAACAAAAAAACCCACAAAAAACCCACCCGCCTATCCCTAACCTCCCTGTTCTGAGAAAGAGCTTTTTCTTTATCCTAAAGAACACCCCTGCCTAAGGACAGTCCACGAGGGCTGCCCCCTAGCTGGTGCAGAAAAAACCAAGGGATCCAGATACCTCTGGAAGGGGCCCCAGGGGTGACTCACAGACGCTTTTACACCTTAAGCCTCCCAGGCCCCAAGCTGTGTTCAGAATAGCTTGGTGCTGCATGCATGCAGAGGACTCTATAAATAAGCTTCCTAGAAAATGACTAATTTCATAATCAGAAAAGCAGAAAGAGTAGCACCTCGAGTCTGTAGAGGAAGATGGAACAAGAACCTGCAGTCGAAGGACTCCAGGTACCCTCAGCCCAAACCCACATGTCTAGGCTGTTCAGGGGAGGGTTTTAATTAGATTCCCAGAGAAGACGGTCCATTCAGGCTACATGGAGAAGCCCAGTCTCTGGGCACTGCCCTCCCTTCCCCTCGCCAAGAGCAGAAATAGCTGCTTGCAGTAGATTGCTGCAGGCTCCTTCTAGCTCCTTCTCCACTTCTATCAGCGGGCAAAGGAGCAGAAAACCGTGACAACAGGCAGCGACCTGCTGGAGTGGCCTCCCACTGTTGCTCTTCGAACCAGAAAACCCTGGAGACAAAGGGACATCACCGAGCCTGTCCCGCCCTCAGGGATGGAGAATGTCTGGGAGGGAAGGGAGCCTTCCCAAGGCCATTTGCCTTATTTAACAAGCAGCTGCTGAGCATCTCCTATGAGCAGGCACCAGAGCTGTCCCAGGAATACAGTGACGGACACGCCAGGCCCCTCCCTCCACAGCTCCCAGTCCTCCTGGGGAGACACATGTGCAAACATGATGTATCCACGCCTGCTTTCACTGATACATGCATGTGACACCTTGGGAAGAGCTCAGCTCAGCTTGTGGTGAGGGGGCGGGGGAAGGAGGACGTCTTCTCCAAGGGGAAGATAGGAACTGGTTCCTAAAGGATGTTTCCAGGTGGAGGAGGGATCACAAAGGAAAGACCTCCATTGTATAGTGCACATGGCAAGAGCCAGGCCCGGGGGACCGAGATGTATGGAACATTTGGTGCTAACTGGAAGTAGGTTGGTCAGTGGGATGAGGAAGCGATGGGGATTAGGCCTCAGCAGAAGAACACGAGCAAGAAGCAGGCCTGGCTGCCGGGAATCCTGCCTCCTGGGGTGGGCAGCCCTCTCCCGCCTGACCATGGGGCTCCCCACACGGAGAGGTGGCACAGGCTCCTCCACCCATGGCCTGGGCCGGGGAGGTCAGTAACAGGAAGTGGAGCCAGCAGCTCTAAGAAACGGACATTAGCCCCAGCTTAGGGCATCTGTTCTGGCCCCAACTAACTCCTTTTTTTTTTATTGTAGCAAAATTCACATAACATAAAATTCATCATTTTAACCATTTTCAGGTATACAATTCAATGGCATTTAATACATTCATAATGCTGTTCAACCAACATCATTATCTAGTTCCAGACGTTTTCATCACTCCGAAAGGAAACCCCATACCTATGAAAGAGTTATTACCTATTCTCCCCTCTCCCAGGCCCTGGCAACCACTAAGCTTCATATTTCCATATGTTTGCCTATTCTGATTATTTCATATAAATGGAATCATATAAAGTATGTAGGTCTTTTGTGTCTGGCTTCTTTTGCTCAGCATAATGTTTTCAAGGTTCATGCAATTGTAACAGTACTTCATTCCTTTTCTGGCTGAATATTTGACTGAAAGAATGTACTATATTTTATTTTTCCGTTCATCAGGCGATGGACATCAGGACTGTTTCCACCTCTGGGCTCTTGTGAACGGTGCCTCTGTGCATCAAAAGCCTCACTGAAATTCTGTCCTCAACATGCTTATGACTTGGCGCAATTCCCTCTCACCCTGGGTCCCTGAGGTCTCATCTATAAAGCAAGTGGTCAGACTCTAAGTCCCTTGCAGCTTCAATATCATCGCATCATCAGTGCATTCACATGTGTGAAGGTAATGTGCACCTCGCAGTGACTCCACCGTGCTGGGTGCTGCAGGCCCCTGGCCCAGCCTGCCCCATCTTCTCAGAGATCGGGACTGGTTGTGGAGACAGAACAGGTAACTGCTGTGACTGGATGATGTGTTCTATCAGAGGTCCATCCAAGATGGGTTGGGAGCACTTCACTTTTTTAAAAATATATTTTATTGATTTTTTACAGACAGGAAGGGAGAGGGAGAGAGAGTTAGAAACATCAATGAGAGAGAAACATTGATTCAGCTGCCTCCTGCACACTCCCTACTGGGGAGGTGCCCACAACCAAGGTACATGCCCTTGACCAGAATCGAACCCGGGACCCTTCAGTCCGCAGGCCGACGCTCTATCCACTGAGCCAATCCAGTTAGGTGGGAGCACTTTACTTCTACCTGGGGGTGGGAGGGGGGATGAGTGGGTGCTGTTAGGAGGCATCCTGGAGTGGATGCCAGGGGTGCTCATGACTTAGGCAGAGAGACAGATGACAGGTTTGGGGAGGGAGGCAGAGGAGGAGCTGGAGTGCTGAAACCAGGATTCCTGGATGGGAGGCTGAGCCCCCAGGAATCTCCTGTCCCAACCCCAGATTAACAAGCCCTCTACCTTGGGCTACACACTCTGAAGCTGCTGGGGCCCTCTAGACACCACTTTCTGTCAACACAGAGCTCCTACTACCCTCCTGAAGCTCTGACCCCAGCAGACTCCCCCATTCCCTGAATCAGACCTGTCTACTCCCACCTCTAGGCTTTTGTTTATGCTGTTCCCTCAGCCTAGAATTTCCTTTCCCCCTCCTGCCCAGTCTTACTCATTCCCAACATTACCTCTTCCACGAAGCACTCCCTGGTCTCTGGGAAGAATCAAGCTCTCTCATCTAGGCCCCCACCCCTCCCCATCTTACACTTCTCTCTGCCTCTTACTTTGTCTGCTGCTACAGGCAGCTGTTTATGCACCTGCCTCCTCACTGGGCTTCCAGTGATTAGGAGCATCCCAACACCCTCAGCCACCTCTGCACCCAGGTGTTCAGCACAGGGCTTGAGTCTATAGATGTACAAACAGTCAAATGGAGGGCGTGGCAGGGTCTTGGGGTTGGTGGCTTTGGGGACTCTGGAATGGCAGACTCTAGCTAGAACCTTCCCAACGACAGCCAGGAAAAGCCCACATGCCATCCAGATCTCATCAGCATGGTCAGTGTGCAGGGGCAGAGGACATGCTGGTTCCAGAACAAGGGGTCAGGCTGACGACCCCATGCAAATGAGTCCCAGGTCCTAGAGCACGCACGCTCAAGGAGAGGGCTTGCCCTCCTTATCAGGAAGAGCTGCAGGGTAGCGCACACACCCTGCCTCTCCTCACTCCCTCATCATTCATTCCCAAGGTGGGGAAGGTGCCACCTGGAACCAGGGCAGGAAGCTTTCTCAGCGAAAAACACACTGGAAACAGGAATGCAGGAGAGAGGCCAGTTTTAGAACATCCAGGTAGGGGAACGGAGGCAAGAGTGACTTGTCTCAGGTCACGTGGTGTGCGAACAGTTATTTCCAGTTAGTTAACAAAATCCTGATTTTGTTTTAGGAGTTTTCTCTCTCTTCTTCTGGCGTCCTGTCTGTTCCTTGTCATAGGAAGGGCCCAAGACCAGGGGTCAGCCACCTGTCATTCTGTGTCATGCCCCAACGCTTTCTGATACGTAGCTCTTCTGCCTAAGTTCCCAAGATCAGTTTTTGTTGCTGGCAACCAAAGGACCCAGACTGATACGTGCAGCAAAACTTGTGGAAAGATAGGCGCTGAGCCCAGGACTCCCAATGCTTAGTTCACTGCTATTTCTATCCTGCCAAGCTGCCTACCCTCTCTGCCCAGCTGTCCACTGTCCAGCCATCTGTCCCCACGTCTGAGCAGACTGCAAACTTGGAGTGTTCTGCATCCCAAACACAGGGTCTGAGTGTTCTCTGCTTGGGATGTGCCCAGATAAATGATGACTTCTCCTCCATCCTGCTCTGTTGTTAGGAGACGGGGGTGTGAGTGTGGCAGAGACCCAAGGAAAGGGAAGATGGAAGTGTGCCGGAGAGGCCCAGCCTACAGAGGGGCTACAGGCTGACCTTTCTTTAAGGTCAAACTTCAGTTCTGGGGCTGTCATGGTTTAATGTGGCAGATGGTGGTGGAGCGGCAGGAAACCAGCAGGGGGCGCTCCGGGTACCAGGGAAACCAGGCCTTGGGCCATGGAGCCTAGGCAAAAGCTGCCCCACCAAGTGTGGAGGGCAGACCCCACCCACGCCAGTCATTGATGGAGGCCTGTTCAGCTGTAATGATGAGAACAGGCCTTTCCTGTGCTGTGGATAGTCTTACCCTTGTGGTGGACAGGAGCCCAAAGTAAGAGCAGGATTTCAGAGTTCAACGTTCATCTGGTTTAACTCTGCTCTCCTAGACTGAAAACACTCCATTCTGCCCGTCTGTCTACATCCCCTCCATTCCCCAGGCATACAGTTTAATTTACAAGGAGAAAACAGGCGATCACAAACGTGAAGGCGAGATCACACCTCTTGTGGGGGCGTTCTGGTATTTCCATTTAGCTTGACACTCGCTCTTACCAATAATGCCTTGGAATGCACTCTCTTCCCTGGAAAGGCCCCCTCTTCCCTCCTCTGCTTGGAAAACTCTTAAAGACCCTTCCAACACCCCGCTCAAATGTCGCCTCCTCAGTGGAACCCTCCCCGACTCCCTCAGGAAGATCTGGGTACTCCCTTTTCTGTCCTCACCTCTGCGTTTGGTAATCATCTATCGATTCCTGTACCCCCGCCTCACACTGTGGGTTCCAATCCCTGCGGCCTCTTATTACCGAGTACTTACTGGGTGCTGGGTACCGTGCCAAGCACTGTGCATGACATCATTCATTTCTCACTATAACCCTATGAGCGAAACCCAGTTATCAGCCCCTCCTACACGTACGGAGATCGGGACATGAAGAGACTGAGTCACTTGCTCAAGGTCATACAGTTGGTAAGTGGAAGAAGCAGGCTTCAAATGGAGATTACCTCCATGCTAGGCCCAGCCTTTATGTAAACCATTAGGTTTACAGACTGTTATATGAACTTTCCTGTTTCCCATGCTTAATACTCTATGTGGCACTGGGTATATATTCAAGACATATTTCTTGGAAAAATAAATGAAAAGCAGGCTAGAGTTGGAGCATGTATAAAGAGCTCATTAAAATCACCACAAAGCACAGGTTTGGGATTGGGCTGCTCGGGCATGAATCAAGGCTCTCTCACTGGCTGCCAGATCTTGAGCAAGATAGTTTACTTCTCTGTGCCTCAGTTTTCTCATCTGTAAAATGGATCAGCAATAGCACCTAACTCATAATATTGTTGAGATGAGTGAACAGGACAATCTTAGAAGAATGCCTTGTACAGAGTATACTATATGTTAACTGATGTTATCGTTGCTAAGAATTTTAACAGCACTCACTTTCACGGTTGCTTGTCTGGCTCTGATGCTGGCCCAGTCCTAGCACCTGGCCTTCTGCCTTCTGCCCTGGCAGGCACAGTCTCTGTCTTGCTCATCTGTCTTCCAGGATGGAGACCCCCCTCCACTGGAACTAGAATGCCAGCCTAGCCTGTACTGGCTACACACCCACCCTGATCACAAATGATTCTGTGCTCTGGTCTCCACCGGCCTTTGGTTTCAGCTCTAGGTGTCCCTGATGCCAGGCCTGGACTGCCAGGGCCACCTGTGCCGTATACCAGATCACCCAGAATGATTCTTTTTGACATCTGCTGGGAGCTTCACTGCTTACAAAGCCACATCTCATGGAGCTTGTAGCACTGACAGAGGGGAAGCTGGAGTTCAGAGCTAGGTTTGCCCCCACCTGCAGCTAGGTAGGCCCTTCGCTGCTGCCATACCCCACTGCAGGGTCTAGTAGTCCTTTGTCAGGGCCCCTCCCACAGCCTCTGATTTAACCCTTCTGTGCTCGGGCTCAGCTAAGCTGGGAAGATCCTGGCACTTTAGGGTTTGGTGGAAGAATCAGGTAAACTGATTCAGATGCAGGGCCTAGCAGAGGCTGCATTAGCTGGTCTGCGGCTCCTTTGTCAGGAGAGAGAAGAGTGTGAGCCAGGAAGTCAAATGGAATGGGAAAGAAAACAAAGCCAGATGGGACCAGGAGTCAAGGTTGAAAAGGGTCTGAATTCAGATGGAATAAATCTCAGCTGTACACCTACTATGTGCCATGTACTTCCCAATCTATTTCACTAGACCCTTGTGTGAAGAAGACACCATTACTCCAGTTTGTACAGGAGCTAACAGGCACTCAGAAGGGCTAGGGACTGGCATGAGAGCAGGTGAGTGATCACTCTGGTCCTGCTCAGGTGCCTGATGGAGAAGACAGGATAGAGCCTGGGCCGAGGGTGGTTGATTCTCCCACTGCCTTGTGCCAGTGGACTGTTGGGAACCAGGCCCCAGGGTGGGCTGTCAACAGAGGTTTTTAATCAAGGGCAGAAGCCCTCAAAACAGGACAGGCTGACAATTCTGAGGTCATGCACCCTAAGGCAACCACGATCCTCTGGAAAAAGATGGATGTGGAGGCAGAGAGAACTGGCTGAAATCTTATGCTCTGCTACCTCCTCCTCCCACAGCCCCAGGCCACGGTCTGACCTCTCTGAGCCTCTGTTTCTCCCTCTGGGACATGGGAGTAACAGAAGCTGCCTGCCACAGGGGAGCGGTAAAGCCCACTTCTGTGGTCTCCTCTTCCTAGAATGCTTCTCTTCTCCCAGGTCTCCTCCTCACTTTAGGGTCTTTGTCCAAATATCACCTTCTTCTTCTTCTTCTTCCTTTTTTTTTAAAAAACATATCTTTATTGATTCCAGAGAAGAAGGTTGAGGGAAAGGGAGATAGAAACATCAATGTGAGAGAGAATCATTGATTGGCTGCCTCCTGCATGTCCCCTACTGAGGATCAAGCCCACAAACCAGGCATGTGCCCTTGACTGGAATAGAACCTAGGACCCTTCAGTCCGCAGGCTCACGCTCTCAACCAGCGAGGGGCAAATATCACCTTCTTAAAGACAATTCTATTTAAAGGCAAATCTCTTCCTCCACTCTTGTCCCCCAGTCACTCCTCACCCTGCATAATTTCTTCAGAGCACTGCTCACCCCCTTGAAATGTTATGTATTTGCTGATATTTCATTTTCCGTCTATCTTGATAGAGGTTGGGCAGGAAGTTAACCTTTTTCAGCGATGTGTCCCTAGAGCCTAGGACAGTGATGGCGAACCTATGACACGCGTGTCAGAGGTGACACTCCAACTCATTTTTTTTGGTTGATTTTTCTTTGTTAAATGGCATGAAATATATAAAATAAATATCACACATTTAAGTCTTTGTTTTACTATGGTTGCAAATATCAAAAAATTTCTATATGTGACACGGCACCAGAGTTAAGTTAGGGTTTTTCAAAATGCTGACACGCCGAGCTCAAAAGGTTCGCCATCACTGGCCTAGGACAACCTGGAAGGTGACAGATGTTAAAATGTAATTGGAGAATGGGAGAGTGAATGAACAAGCCAGCGCTTAACAGTTTGGGATGCTCGGTGAGCCAGCCTTGTAGGAAGATTCTTTATGGTTCCCTATCAGATCCATGGCCTCCACTCCTAAGCCTCCCCACTCTTCCCCGTTGCACTCTTTCTGTGAATGGCATCCTTAGCCTCTCCAGATCAAAGCCTGGTCATCACTTCTCATTCCTTCCTCCCTCTAGCACACATATCCAACCAGCTGCCACTGCAGTCTCCTGCATCCACTCCTTTTCCTCTTCATTCTTACAACCACCCCCAGTCCCTGACCCTCCTTATCTCTCATCTGGACACCCCATTGTTTCCTACCTGGCTCCCTGCCAGCAGGTTTTCTCCCTCCAATCTGTTCTCCACAGGGAAGTCAGGGTGGGTTTCCTAATGGCCAGGTCTGATCATGTCTCTCCCAAAGTAAAAAACTAAAGACCAACCCTTTAGCTCAGCACTCAATGCCCCCAGCCACTGTCTCCACCCTCATACCTAGACTTCCTTCTCGCTCCTCTTTTAACCTTTTTGCACCAGTTGGAATGAACCGCTTTCCAGTTTCTACACATGCCCTAGAGCCCCCCACGGCCTATTCTCTGCTCATGCTGTTTCCACTAGTGATATTTCCTCTCCTTTCTTCTACTGTACAACTCATTTAGACCCAGCTCAAACGCTACCTGGCATCTCCAAGAAGCCATTCCTGATCTTCAGGAAGAATAAAACTCCTCCATCTTCTCAACTTTTTCCAATCCAATTTTAAGGGCAGGTCTTGGAAAGGACAGGCAACATGACAAAGAAGAAAAAGTTCAGAATGTGGAGTCAGATACCTGAGCAGGAGGCACAGCTCTCTGGCTCAGAGGCTTTCACAGGACACCCCTGTAGATAAGTTAAACTGAGTCTTAACTTCCCCATCTACAAAATGGCAGCAGTAACACTACTATTTTATGTGTGTGCTATGAGGATTAAGTTATAAGTGGTAGAGTGTAGGAAGAGTGTTGACACTATATAAATTAATAACTGCAATCACACTTAGGTGTGAAATACCTGGTAAACAAAAGTGCAATTTCTCCCAGGGGGGTTGCATGGGCCCTAACTCTAGGAATAGGTCAGTGGGGAGAGGGTTTTGAGGAAGAGGGACTTTGAGGCCCTAAAATCTCACGTCCTTAGGCAATCTGAAAAAGGAAGAAGTGGAGGGTATAACCATAATGCTGAGGCTCTAAAGCAGCAGTTCTCAACCTGTGGGTCGAGACCCCTTGGGGGGTCGAACGACCCTTTCACAGGGGTCGCCTAAGACCATCGGAAAACACATATATAATTACATATTGTTTTTGTGATTAATCACTATGCTTTAATTATGTTCAATTTGTAACAATGAAATTGGGGGTCACCACAACATGAGGAACTGTATTAAAGGGTCAAGGCATTAGGGAGGTTGAGAACCACTGCCCTAAAGCTACCAATTCCTGAGCTTATTTTATACCCCATGCTAAGTACCCTACATACATGATCTCATCTCATCTTATTCCCTCACAGAGTAATAGAAGAGGACAACCAAGATCACTCATGATTAAAGCCATCACTTCTCATTCCTTCCTCCCTCCAGCACACACATCCAATCAGCCCATAGCTGTTAAATCAATAAGTGCCTCCCACCCCCCAAAAGTTCAGACCTGAAAGATCTCCTGAAACTCTTCAATCCAATTATCTTATTTTTTTGGGTGGAGGAACTGAGACCCAGAGAGGCTGTGAGCATTTACTGAAACTGCCCGGCCAGTAAGGAAGTCTGGTCCTGGAACCCCGATCTTTTCGCTCTCAGGGTGGGAGCTACTGCCCTGCAAAAACCCAAGGGCCACTACTCCTTACGAAGTCTGTGCAAATGGTTCTTCCGGAGCACACTGCCATTAGGTGGCCTGCAATGTGAATGGTGGATCCTGGCGTCACATCACCTGGTCACCGTGGCTCTGCCCCATGCCAGCTGCTTATCCCACCCAAGAAGGAAGCTCTGGAGACTAGAGCCTCAGGCCCCTAGACACTGATTACTGCTCTCCTTGCCAACTATCCCATCCAACGGAGTCTCCTCAAAGGTGAATGACTATCCAGTCACCATCCAGCTTGCACTCCTTCACCTTACCTCCTGGGGCACCTTCTCTGTGCCAGCTCTGGGGACACCCGGCTGCCCTTGAGGAAGCCTTGCCCTGAGCTGCCACCAGAGCCTGTAACTCAAGCTTCCCTAGCTGCTTTGTCAGCAACACCCAACAAACATCAAGAAAGAAGAGGTGGCCCGACATGGACTGGGGGACCTCCACAAAGCGATGCTGGAAGAGGCTGGTGGGATTAAAGACCTAGCCTTTAGAGAGGAGGGAAGAGTGACTGGGCAGGCATGCAGGCAGGTCAAAGTGGGGGGAGGGGATGGCTCCTTGGATGCTACATCACCTGGTCCAATCGAGGACACAGGCTCAGGGACTCCCGGGAGAGCCAAGATGAACACCGTGGTATCTGATTTCCTGTTCAGGACTGCTTCATTATCTCAAACTAAATCCCAAACCTGGGGTGCTTGCATAAGAAAGCTCTCCTCTGGGCGGAATGAGGCAAATTAAAGGCTAACCCC
>NW_006295913.1:354008-354574 GCF_000327345.1 Myotis davidii
AGGAATTACAAAGACTTTCCTGATACACCAAGATGAATTTTGGGGTTCTGGGTCTTCAATGGGAATAGGAGCGAATTGTATAGTGGGGAAAGGAGTATGAAAGCCAGGGACCCTAGGTTCTAATGCAGGCTTTGCCGCTAACTCTCCGGTGACCTTGGTCAAGCCATCTCACCGGGCCTCAGTTTCCTCATCTGTAAAAAGAGGGGGTTAAATGAGTTCCAAAGGTTCAACTGGTCCTGACATGATCCTTGGTGAGGTAGCCCCTCCTGGCTCAGACGCAGGCCATCTGCAGGCTTTGCAGGAAAAGGGGGCACGTTGGGGGTGGGGAACGCACTGGGCTTTTATTTGGGCGGTGGGTGGGGAGTGGGTGGTTGAAGCTGTGGGGTTCGGGGTCGCGAAGCGAGGCGAGGAAGCCGCGGTTTCCAAGCAAACAGGCTGGCGGCGACGTCCAGTCTCCCCCTGGAGCTGCAGACCTGGAGAGGCGACGCAGCCCAGAGCCGCGCACTGGCCTCGGCCGCAGAGGCTGGGACCCGGACCCCTATCCCGATCCCTCCATGGAATTGGGT